>NC_083446.1:583267-671337 GCF_020745735.1 Hemiscyllium ocellatum | reverse complement strand
CCCCCATTTCCCTTTTTCCCCTCTTCCTTCCCTCCGCCTCTCCCCCTCCTCTGGGCCATTCACTCTCTAGTCATTTGTTAAAGGATCCATTGTCCCCGGTTCTGCAGCTTCCTCCGCCATAGAGTTCAACCAACCCTCGGAACACTGTGCTGTTTAAAACACATCCTGTAGAGTCCGCAGCAAGGGCTTGGCCTGGCCTAATGTATTTGATGCAGGTTGTAGTGAAAGGGGTGAATTTTGGGCCATGTTACCCCCTGGCGGAAGAATATTGTTGTGCGGAGAGAGGGCAGTGAGACGTCTTACTGCCTCGGACTACTTTCCCCAAGCGAGCTGGTTTTAGGAGAGTACGGGAAAGATCAGGAGAGAGAGGGAACGGGAAAGATCAGGACAGAGAGAGAGAACGGTATAGACGGGGGTGGGGGAGAGAGAGACTGGGAAAGATCAGAGGAGAGAGAGGGAGAGAAAGACCGTGAAAGATCACGAGAGACTGGGAGGCATCGTGAAATATCAGGGGAATGAGTGAGTGAGTGAGTGAGAGAGAGACCATTAAATATCAGGGGAGGGATCGGGAGAAGAGAGAGGAACCCAACACGGGGGAGAGACCGGGAGAGGGAGAGAGACCGAGAAAAAGACCCGCGATCGGGAAAGGCAGAACGCGAACACTGGGAGAGACCCAAGATCGGGAACGACTGGGGGAAACAGGGGTAGGAGACCTTCCAAGACCAGGAGATCTACTCCACTCCGCAAACTCCGCTAGAGCCGTTTGCTAAATAAACTTCTCGCTGTAAAGCAGCAGAAAGAAGGCAGCCACCTGGGGCTGAGGGGGAATTCAACAACCGTGCATTGGGGGCAGTGGCGGAACTGGAGGAGCCGGGCGGGCGGCGAGCGCTGGAGCGGAGGCTGCTCACAGGTGAGGTTGCGGGGGAGGTGGGGGCGTGAGGTGTTGAGAGAGGGTGACATTGGGGTTAAGGGAAAGAGATAGAGGGCAAGAAGGGGTGAGAAGGAAGAGAGGGGTGGAAGTTGCATGGGCGAAAGGAGAGTAGGGAAAGAAACTGGCGAAGGGGAGGAAGGAAGGGATATGGAAGCAGGAGAGGGAGTGGGGAGGGAAGAAAGCTAGGATGAGGAATGAAAAGACGGTGGCGTGGGGAGGGCAGTGAATTTTGCAGAGGGGAGATGGATGGATGAGTTGATAGAGGATGTGAGGAGTAGGTGGTGAGAATGAGTGTGGGGAGTCTGGATTAAGAATGGAGTGTGCAATGATAATTGGAAATGTAGGAGAGAAAAGGGAACAAAGAGGGCAAACAACGGATGAAGGGATGGATTTAAGCATTAAATATAGGAAGATATTTCGTGGGGTTTTATAAGTGAAGAAGAGAGATGACATGAGAGAGGAAAAGGGATTCAGAGCTCTGGTTGGTAATGATCATTCTTGAACCTCATTCTTGTTTGTGTACACAGTCATCCCACTACAACAGCTCTTCACACTCCTTGTGTGATTTGATGTTTCAAGTCATTGGTGTCTGGTCCACAGCCTAGCAAAGGAGATGATGTCAATTCTCAGGCGGTTGAGTTGTGGTGATGCTAGGAATAAGGCAGAGTAGAGTCGATATTCCTGTTCCCACTTTCTGGCCTCCCCACACAAGTGCATAAGTTCCAGCCTCAGGTAGAACTAAGCTTAACTGTGCTGAATGGTCTTCTCTATTCTCAGATATACAGAATGGCTGCTAGGCTTCCCTGATCTAAGCCAAGGGAGGGAGAAGAATCACAGAGCTGTGAGCTGACTGAGTGCATTAAAGAGCAGGTCCTTACATACTGGCAATCTTCAGGCTACAGGCAGTAACTTTCCCCTGGGATGTGTCACTTATTTTACTCTAAACCTAGGAGATCTTGATTGTGGGGGTGACGTGTTTGCTGACTTGTAGGCATCTGTGAGAGAGAAATGGAAAATTGATTAGCTCCCACAAGGTTGGGGGATTTTGCTTTTTGAGGTGGAATGAGCCTCAGTTGGCTTCTCAGTGAAACTATTTTGTATGAAGCTGTGACTCTTCCACTTTTAATAAATATATTTGTTTTGAGGTCTGCAATCAGGCAAAATTGAGGAGATCCTGCTGCAGACTCCTGGGGTGATCTGATGTTTTTAGTCATTGCTGTCTGGTCCATAGTCTAGGAGAAAGTGAGGACTGCAGATGCTGGAGATCATAGCTGAAAATGTGTTGCTGGAAAAGCGCAGAAGGGCTCATGCCTGAAACATCGATTCTACTTCTCCTTGGATCCTGGTCCATAGTCTAGTAAAGGAATTGATCATGGTTGAGTTAGGGTGATGCCAGGGACAAGGCAGAGTAGATTTGGTAGAGGAGATGACTTAGGAATTGGCTGAATTGGCTGAAACAAATACCTTTTTTCAATATCTGTAATTCTTTGTGAATCGTCTTTTCTGGAGTTGCTCTTATGTTCTTGTATGAATGTGCAATTGAGTTGTCAGATTGGATTTTGCTGCCACGAGGGACTCCTTTCAATCCTCACTTTTTTTTCTCTAATAGCAAGTTTTAAAGTACTTAAACTTTCTTCCTGTCTTATGGTCCAGCTGAACTATTCAGAGGAACATGAATAGCTATTCAGTCCTGTGAGTCCACCTTTCAATTAGATCACGTCTATTGGTATCTGGACTCCATTTACCCACATTTGTTCCATATCCCTTGATATCCTTTTCCACTAAAAGTCAATCAATTTCAGTCTTGAAAGCTGCACTTGGCCCTGAGCATCCATTGGGTCTTCAGAGAGAGAGAGAGGTCAAGATTTTTATAATCCTTTGTGATTTCATTCTTGAACTGCCTATCTGTAATTTTAAAATAAACATCCCCATGATCTTGATTTCCTATTAAAGAAAATAGTTTCTGTCCATCTAATTTTTCAAATCTTTTTGAGCAGTTTAAACTACTTATTTAAATCACTCTTTTTATCTTCTGAATTCAAAGGAATGTAAGCCTAGTTTCTAAAAACTGCTGTCATAATTTAACCTTCTTAGATCCAGGTATCATTTTGGTCTATTTCCTGTGCACCTTCTCCAGGTCAGATGTTTGGAGTTCTCAACTAAATGGCAGTTCTTCAGATGGGAGTCTTAAACTGAGGCTAGGAGACAGCGAGGACTATAACTGCTGGAGTAGTCACTGTCAATAAAATGTGGCGCTGGAAAAAGCACAGCAGGTTAGGCAGCATCTGAGGAACAAGAGAATCGATGTTTTGGGCTTAACCCTTCGTCAGGACTGGAGAGGGAGAGGGAGAGGGGGAAGGGGGCTGAGAAATAAATGGAGGGGTAGTCTAGGGGAAAGGTATTTGGAAGGGCAATAGGTGGCAAAGGTAGGAGGTGATTGTGATAGGTTGATGGGAAGTGTGGAGTGGCCAGGTAGGAAGGAAGATGAACAGGTAGGTCAGGTCAAAAGGCAGAGCTGAGTCGAAGGGTTGGATCTGGCGTGGGGGTAGGGGAAGGAGAGGGGAAATTTGGAAACTGGTAAAATCAGTGTTGAGGCCATGTAGTTGTAGGCTCCTGAAGTGGAAGATGAGGTGTTCCTCCTCAGTTTGCAGGTGACCTTGATTAGGTGGTAGAAGAGGCCTGGAATGTGAGTCATTGGGGAAGTTGAAATGGATGGCTACAGGAAAGTGGGGTTGGTTGATGCATACTGGCCAGAGATGTTTCCTGAACTGTTTCCAATGTAGAGGAGACCACATTGAGAGCAACGGGTGGAGTAAATGAGGTTTGAGGATATGCACGTAAATCTCTGCTGGTTTTGGAATGATCTTCTGGGGCCTTGGACAACGGTAGAGGCGGGGGGAGGTTTGGGCGCCCAAAGGATCACTCCAAATCAGGCAGGGATGCACTTGCATATCCTCGAACCTCATTTACTGCATTCGTTGTTTTCAATGTGGTTTTCTCTACATTTGGGAGATGAGTACAAACTCTCAGAACAGTTCAGGGACCATGTCTGGTCAATGTGCACCAACCAACCCCACCTTCCTGTAACCATCCATTTCAACTCCCTCTCCCACTTCCCCCATGACATGTCCATTCTAACATAGGTTCCCATACAAAGTAAAATAACTTGCACCTTATTGTAATCCAGTAGCTTGGAGATAATTGGCAACAGGAGCAGCAGTACACCATGGGGTCTATTTCACCCTTCAATGAGATCGTGGCCGATGTGGTAGTTTTCAATTCTGATTCCCATAATACTTGGTTCTATTACTGATGAAAATATGATTATTTCAGCCTTAAATATACTTCTGTCTCAGAGAAGACATTTATTCTCATCTCTGTCTTAAATAAAGATTTAAAAGGGATCCAAGGGGCAACTTTTTCATGCAGAGGGTGGTAGATGTATGGAATGAGCTGCCAGGGAAAGTGGTGGAGGCTGGTACAGTTACAACATTTAAAAGGCATCGGGATGGGTATGTGAGTAGGAAGGGTTTAGAGGCTTATGGGCCAAATGTTGGCAAATGGGATTTGACTTATTTAGGATAAATGATTTGGTATGGACAAGTTAGACTGAAGGGTCTGTTTCTGTGCTTATATTTCTATGCCTCTGTTCGACAATCCCCAACTCTGGTCCTATACTCTCCCATAAGGGGAACCAACCTTTCCACATCCACCTTGTCATAGCCTCTAAGAATCTTATATGTATCAATAAGACTACCTCTCATTCTTCTCAGCTCCAATGAGTACAGGCCCTGCGTATGTAATCTTTCCTCATAAGACAGTCCTTCTATACCTAGGGTCAACCTAATTAACATTCATTGCACCACTTCCTATGCCAGTATAGCCTTCCTGATAAGGGGACCAAAATTATTCATAATATTCAAGATGTGGTCTTAACAGGTGCCTTTGTACTTTTTTAGTAAGACTTCCCTATTTTTACACTCCATTCCCATACTCTTGAGAGGCAGCATGTTATCACAGCGGTTAGCATTGCTGCCTCACAGGCCAGGATCCAGGCTTGATTCCACCCCTGGGTGAGTGTCTATGTGGAGTTTGCATGTTCTCCCTGTGTCTATGTGGTTTTCCACCAGGTGCTCCTGTTCCATCCCACAGCCCAAAGATAGTGGAGGTTAGGTAGATAGGCAATGCTAAATTTTCCTGTAGTGTTCAGGGAAGGTGGATTAGCTATGGTAAATGCTGGATTATGGGACTCTTCGCAGGGTCGGCGCAGTTTTAGATTAGATTAGATTACTTACAGTGTGGAAACAGGCCCTTCGGCCCAACAAGTCCACACCGACCCACCGAAGCGCAACCCACCCATTCCCCTACATTTACCCCTTTACCTAACACTACGGACAATTTAGCATGGCCAATTCACCTGGCCCGCACATCTTTGGACTGTGGGAGGAAACCGAAGCACCCGGAGGAAACCCACGCAGACACGGGGAGAACAGTCAGTCGCCTAAATCGGGAATTGAACCCGGGTCTCTAGCGCTGTGAGGCAACAGTGCTAACCACTGTGCCATCGTGCCGCCCACCAAATGGGCCTGTATCTGTCCTGTAGGTATTCTATAATTCTACCATTAGCAACTATGGCAGAGAACTAGCCTATGATTGGAAGAGTAGCTGTGTTTGAAATAAGGGCCAACATTCCATTTGTCTTCCTTATTACCTGCTGAACTTGTTTGCTAACTTTGTGATTTTTTGCATGAGAATTTCTAAATCCCTCTGTCTGTAGCTTTATGCTTTCTCTATTTAAATAACATTCAGCTCCTTTCTTTCTGCTAAAGTGCATAACCTCACATTTTCCCCTTTTAATATTCCATTTGCCAAGATTTTGCAAACTCGCTTGATGTCATCTCAACGCAAATAAAGGCCAGTGTATGAACTAAGAGCAGAAGTCAGCCATTTAGCTCCGAAAGCGTGCTCAGCCATTCAATAACTTTAGGACTGATCCGTTGTGTTTTGAATTCCATTCTTGTCTATCCCGATTGCCTTTGATTCCCTTGCAAGAATCTACCTCTGCCCCTTGACATTCAATGGCACTACTCAGCTTTGGAGTTCTTATGATGAACATCTTGGATGTTTCTAGCCTATGTAAGCACTGTGGTTATAACTGCAGATCAAAACCAGCAGTCCTGCAGTAAGTAACTCACCTCTTGACACTCTAGAGCCTATCCACTATCAACAATGGTCGGCAAATTATTGGAGAAAGTTCTGAACGGGCGAATTAATATCCACTTGGAAAAGCATAGTTTAATTAGGGCTTTGTCAGAGGGAGGTCATACCTAACAAATTTATGAGAATTTGTCAAAAATATGATGGTGTGTGTGTGGATGAAAGAAGTTCAGATGATGTAATTTATATGGATTTTAGCAAAATTTTTGACAGGGTCCCACATGGAGACTGTTTGAGAAGAATAAAGCACATGGAATTCAGGGAAACTTGGCAAAATGGATAAGAAACTATTTAGTAATAGTATACAAAGTAGTGGTATTGATGAATGTTAAGCAAGTTTGCAGACAACTCCAAAATTGGTAGAGTGGTTAATAGTGAAGAAGATGCTTGTAGGTTACAGGAAGATATAGGTGAGTTGGTCAGATAGGCAAAACAATGACAGATAATATTTAACCCTGATAAATATGAGCTGATGCACTTTATAAGAAGAAACAAGATGAAGGATTATTTAATGAATGGCAGGACACTGGATAATTTAGAGGAATAGAAGGATCTTGGGGTAATTATTCACAGATCTCTAAAGTTGGCTAGCTAAGAAGACATATGGGTCACTTGCTTTCATTAGTCGTGGCATAGAGTACAAGAGCAAGGAAGTGATATTAGAGTTTTATGCAGTGTTGGTTAGGCCACAACTGGATATAACAAGAAGGATGTAATACCACTAGAGGGGGTACAGAGGACATTCAGTAAGATGTTGCCTGGAGTGGATAAATTGAGTAGAAGGAAAGGCTAGATAGGTTTGGATTGTTTTCTTTAGAACACAGAAGGCTGAGGGGGAACAATATTGAGGAATATAAAAATATGAGGGGTATGGACAGGGCGAATAAGGAGTAGTTCTTCCCCTTGGCTGAGGGGTCAGTCACAAAGGGCATAGTTTTAGGGTATGGTCAGGAGATTCAGAGTGGCTTTGAGTAAAAAACATTTTCCTTCAGGATGCTGGGAATCTGAAATTGCCTGGGAAGGCAGTAGAGGCTGTAAACCATACAAACTATTAAAAAAATTTGAACAAGCACTTGAAATATTGTAACAGGAAATTGGAATTAGCATGTCTTTAGTGTATTTATTGACAGTGCAGATTCAATGGGTTGAAGTACCTTTTCTGCAATGAGTGACTCTGACTCTATAACAAGGCACAAATCATGAGTGTGAGGAGAAAGTGAGGACTACAGATGCTGGAGATCAGAGTCAAAAAGTGTGGTGCCGGAATTCTCCTGCTCCTCGGATGCTGCCTGACCTGCTGTGTTTTTTCAGCACCACACTTTTGGACACAAGTCATGAGTGTGATAGAATACTCCCCATTTGCCGGATGAGTGCAGCTTCAACAATACTGAAGAAGCTTGACACTGCTCAGGACAAATCAGCCACGTGATTTGCACCACATCCACAACATCCATTCTTTCTGCCATCAATGCTCAGTAGTAGCAGTGTGTGCCACCTACAAGATGCATCGCAGCAGTTTGCCAAGGCTCCTTAGGCAGCACCTTCCAAACCCAGAATCTTGACCATTTAGAAGGATAAGGGCAGCTGATAAGTGGGAGCACCACCATCCCCAGTATCCCTTCCAAGGCACTCACCATCCTAACTTGGAAATATATTGCCATTCCTTTAATGGCACTAGGTCAAATTCTGGAAGTTCTTCCTGAACAGCATTGTAGGTATATATTAACCAAATGGACTGCAGTGGTTCATGAAGGAAGCTCACATTCATCCCTCTAAGAGCACCTTGGGATGGGTAATGATAAATGCTGGTGAAGCCCACATCACATGAATAGATTAAAATGTTTCAATAACCCTGCCTCTCCCACTTTCTGAGGCAGAGTTTTCCAAAGTTTTTTGCTGTCATATAGTAAGTTTCTCCTCATCTCTGTCAAAAAGGGTGACCCCCTAATTTTTAGACAGTGTCCTCTAGTTCTGGAGTCATCCATAAGAGGGAACAACCTTTTTCACATTCACTTTGTTAAGACTGTTCAGGATCTTATGCACTCAAAGTACCTATCACTTCTGAACCAGTGTGGAAACAAGCAGTCTGTCCAGCATTTCCTCATAACACCAGATATCTTTGATCCACCCCCAATACATTAGATTCTTCTTGAAGTAAGGAGACCAAAAGTGGATGCAGCATTTATGATGTAATCTCCCAGTGCCTCGTATGATTGAAACATGACATCCTTTCTTCGTGTTCAGTTCCTCTTGTAATTGAGAAAAGCATTCCATTAATATTTTTAGTCACATTCTGTCCCTACGCACTAATTTTTTATGACTCACGAAAGATTACTATTTATTATAAATAAATAGATTCTAGCTAGAGGTAGATCCAGTTAGGATCTTTCGTCCTAATACTCTACTAATTAAAACTCTGAGCCCCTGATAAGGCCGCCCAATGTACTGAGACAGTCAAACCCAAAAAAAAGGGTGAGGGAATGACTCCTGTCCATGAGGTTTGATTAGATTTAGATTAGATTACTTACAGTGTGGAAACAGGCCCTTCGGCCCAACAAGTCCACACTGACCCGCCGAAGCGCAAACCACCCTTACCCCTGACCTAACACTACGGGCAATTTAGCATGGCCAATTCACCTGACCCGCACATCTTTGGACTGTGGGAGGAAACCGGAGCACCCGGAGGAAACCCACGCAGACACAGGGAGAACGTGCAAACTCCGCACAATCAGTCACCTGAGTAGGGAAATGAACCCGGGTCTCAGGCGCTGTGAGGCAGCAGTGCTAACCACTGTGCCACCGTGCCGCCCATTCCTGAGATCATTCTTTTGGCTTGTCAGGACTTGCTGATCCTGGATCTATCTTTTTCCAGGTACTTTCTCTTGCTTGCAGAGTGACTGGTTCACACTGATAAAGTCACTAATCTCTTGTTTAAAGGCCACAGTTTACACTGATGAGGGAAAATAAACTGGCCTTCTTCAGGCTTCAGCTGTTTATTGTTTCAGAGAAAAGGAAGGCACCTTCCTTTCTGGAGGTTTGGTGGCTTCTGACCAAATATTTCACACCTACAAATTGTTCAGCTACCTAGGAGCCAAACATATAGTTACTGGCAGGCAAAAGGTCTTTGACGTCTACTATTGGTCGGCTTTCCACAGAGCAATCAGCTATTGTTGCCAGCTGAATCTTATTTTGTACTCACTCCTGGTTCCAGTTTGTCTGCATCTAAGCATCCTCCATTGCTTGAACAAACAGCAGTGTAAACAGAACTTCGAGTCATAGAGCATGGAAACAAATACTTCGGTCCAACTTGTCCATGCCAACCAGGTTACCTAAACTAAACTAGTTCCATTTGCCTGTTTGACTCATATCCCTCTAAACCTTTCCTATTCATATATCTGTCCAAATTTCTTCTAAATGGTGTTAACTATACCTGCATCTACCATTCCCTTTGGTAGTGGCCTATTTTTTAAAAAGTACAGTGATCCTTTCCACAATCCCTATTTTTTTTAACTAATTTTTCCCCTTTCAGTCCACAGTTAAAAATAAACAAAAATGAAAAGAAACAGTCTTTACGGTTTCCATCTGCCAGATTTTCACCCACTCTGTCAGTTTGAAACCTCCTGATGTCCTCTTTACAACATATGTTTCTACCTATCTTTGTCATCTATCTTTCCATGAAACATTCCATCATTCCAATAACCCTCTTCATTTCTTTTTGTACCAATCTATCAGTTTTTAAGCACTTGTGTACTTAGACACTTAAGCTTTTTAACTCATTTTCTCACCATTTAGAACATGTTCAACTTACCTTCCTTTTACGCTAGCTTAAGATGACTTTCAATAATCCTGGAATAGAAAGCAGTAGTAATCAGCCAATATTCCTGTGCTTGACAGGTAGTCAAGAGGCCTCGCTAGATATATTTTGTGTGTGTGGATATATATTGAGATCAGAGTTAAGCTAGTGAGATCTGTAATGTTCTCCCACTGTTCATTCTTTGAGACTTGGAAGTTGAATACTACTGAGCCATTCAAATGTGGTCACATCACATGGAAGTCAAATCTAACAGTGAAAGCCACTAGGCAGCACTCAGGGCAGGGCATCCCATAGGTATCTCCTCTCTCTTACTCTTTAACTCAGGAAGAGAGGCATGTGAAGTCTTCATGCCATTTCAGCAGATCAGCTTAACCCAGATCAGTACATGGCATCACGCCTGTCACCTTTCTCATCCATTGTGCCTGAGCATCAAAGCAGACAGTTCAGTTCTGTTTGAGACATTAGCTAATAATTTGGACATGCTAAGTGACAAAAGAGAGGGGCCACATTATTTGATGAGCAAATACTGTCTGGTAAAAGAACAGGGAACGGTCCTGCTGAAATATTTTAGGGTTTTGTGGGATAAGTGCTTACACACAGAATTAGGATGTCAGTGTTTGGGTTGGTAGTGCAGCTTTTGGGGTTTGGGTTTACCAGTACCTTCGTACTGACTCTGCACTAGTGCTGTGATTCTTAAAATTGACCCTTTGATAGCGACATTCCCTCAGTACTGACCCTGTGGCAGTGCTGCACTCCCTGAGTATTACACTTCAACAGAGCAGCGTTCTCTCAGCACTGACTCTCTGACAGAGCAGCACTTCTTCACCACTGCATTCCTTGGTGGATGAAAATAAGCAATGTTCAAACCAGCACATTTAAAAAATATTTTTAATTGGCCAGAGTTTTTGGAGGAAATTTGTTTCTGTGGATAATTTGCCTTTTGATCAGGTCATGGCATGCTCCTTGGTATTGAGTTGTTACCCTTTGAACCTGTATCCTTTTTCCTTCCTATCACATGGCATTGTGAAGATGTGTTCAGGATATAACTTTGTTTTTTCCATCTGTTTCCTTCCTCAGCTCCCACAGCAATGCCAGTAATGATGGAGAAGTCAGGTTCAGCAGGAATCCTGTCCCGTGGAACCAGGATGAAAAGCATTAACAATGGAAGCAACAATGGGAGCCAACACCCACGGCACTCTGAAGAGGAGAGCAGCGATGAGGAACGCTCACATGGAACAATGTCTGCCGTTTCTATTGAATGGAAGAAACGGGATCAACACAGCCTGCATGGTGAGGATTACATCTTCATAGACTCTTAGACCTTTACAAAATAGAAGAAGCCATTAAGCCCATCATGTTCACAGTAGTCCACAGATCTAACTGCACTAATCTACTGACCCATAGCCCTGGAGACTGTTGTAATACAAGTGAATGTCTAAATATTTCTCAAATATTACAAGAGTTTCTAACTCAACCACACTTTCAGGCAGTCCCTCCCCATCCTCTGAGAAAAAAAAATTAAACTCTCCTCTCACTTTCTAACTCTTAAATCTATGCCCCCCTTCCCATTGTTAAAGTGCTTGATTACCCACACTCTCTATGCCCTTATAATTCCTTCCTATCATGTCACCTCAATCTTCATTAATCTAAGGAAAACAACCCCACCTATCAAATCTTTCCTAATAGTTCAGATACTCCAGCCCAGGCAGCATCTTGGTAAATCTTCTCTGTACCCTTTCCAGTACAATCTCATTCTTCCTATAATATGGTGACCAAAATTCATGCAGTACTCTAATTGAATCTTGAACAGTTCCAAGTTAGCATCCTTGATCTTTTATTCGATGGCTCTGCTAACAAAGGAAAGTATTCCATATGCCTTCTTAACCATCTGCTACCATCAGGAGTCTGTGGATATGCACAGGATGGTACCTTTGATCTTCTGTATTTTTCAGGGTTCTACCATTCATAATGCAAGTCAAGAATGTGATGCTGGAAAAGCACTGCAGGTCATGCAGCATCCGAGGAGCAAGATACTTGGCATTTCGGGCAAAAGCCCTTCATCAGGAAAGAGGCTGGGAACCTCATGGGTGGAGAGATAAATGGGAGGGGTTGAAGCTGGGGGGGATGGTAGCGGAGAGTGCAATAGCTGGATGGAGGTGAGGGTAAAGGTGATAGGTCTGAGGGGAGGGTGGAGTGGATAGGTGGGAAGGAAGATGGATAGATGGGCAAGTCTGTTTCAGAATGTGGCTGAAGAGCTTCAGGGCAGAGGAGATGACCTGGGGATTGCAGACTCACTGAGGTCCTTGTAGAGAGAGGAGGAGAACTTCTTCGAGGAAGAGGAATCGCAGTAAGGTTAAAATCAACTAGGCAAAAGTGAGTACTGCTGATGCTGGAGATTAGAGTTGAGAGTGTGGTGCAGGAAAAGCACAGCAGGTCAGGCAGCATCCAAGGAGCAGGAAAATCGACATTTCGAGCAAAAGCCCTTCATCAGGAATGAGGCTGGGAGCCTCAGGGGTGGAGAGGTAAATGCAATTTTCCTACTCTTATTCCTGATGAAGGGCTCAGCCTCATTTCTGATGAAGGGCTTTTGCTCGAAACATTGATTTTCCAGCTACACCATCACTCCCCTACATTTATCTCTCCACCCCCAAGGCTCCCAGCCTCATTCCTGATGAAGGGCTTTTGCCAAACGTCGATTTTTCCATTCATAATGCAATCCTTTGCATTAGTAGCCCTCCCCAATTGCATCGCCTAACATTTTTCTGGGTTGACTTCCATGTGCCACTGCAGTTTATGTCTATCCCTAACATTCTTTGAGTTACCTGCAAACTTAGTCATACTACCTGCATTTAAGTCCATATCATTAATTTTTTTAATTCACTTCTGGAATGTGGGCATCAAAGGCTGGCAAGCATTTATTGTTCATCCCTAGTTTTTCTTGAGAAGGAGGCGGTGAGCTGCCTTCTTGAACCGCTGCAGTCTGTGTGGTAGGTGGACCCGCAAAGCTATTAAGGAGGGAATTTCATACCATGTGACAGTGAAGGAAAGGCAGTAATTTTCCATATCAGAATGGTGAGTGGCTTGAAGGGAATGATGTTCCCATTTATCTGCCGCTGTTGTCCTTCTGGATGGAAGTAGTTATGGGATTAGAAGGTGCTGTCTAAGGAACCTTCGTGAACTACAGTGCATTTTGTAATTAGTACACACTGTTACTACTGAGCGTCATTAGTGGAGGGAGTAGATTCTTGTGGATATAGTGTCAATCAAGTGGGCTGCTCTGTGCTGGCTGGTATTGCTTCTTGAATATTGTTGGAGCTGCACTCACCAGACTCCTTACATGTACCATATAGATTCTGGATAGGTTTTGGGGAGCCAGGAAATCAAATACCTGCTGCAGTGGTCCTAATCTCTGAGCTGCTGTTGTCGCCACTGTTCCATGGTGAGTCCAATTCTGGTCAATGATGATCCCCAGGATGTTGATGTTGGGGGAATTCAGTGATGATGTTAAGGGGTAATAGTTCGATTGTTTCTTATTGGAGGTGGTCATTTCCTGGCACTCGTGGCGTGAATAAAACTAGCCATTTGTCAGCCCAAGCCTGGATATTGTACCAGTTGTCTTATTGCAACGCTCCTCCCAATGACGCTGACTCACTGTTACAGGGTCCTCAACTCACACTCTCCTCTAGTGACACAAATTGCCTGTCAGAGTCCACACCTCACCCGCTCCTCTCAATGACGCTGACTGCCTGTCACATGGTCCTCACCTCACCCGCTCCTCTCAATGACACAAACTGCCTGTCACAGAGTCCATGCTTCATCCACTCCTCTCAGTGACACCAACTGCCTGTCACACAGTCCTCACTTCACCTGCTCCTCTCAGTGATGCTGACTGCCTGTCACATGGTCCTCATTTCACCCACTCCTCTCAGAGACACTGACTGCCTGTTACAGGGTCTCGCCTTGCCCACTCCTCTGTGATGCTAATTTCATGTCTCCAAGCCTCACCTTGCCAACTCCTCTCCATATGTTTGATTGTTATTGGGGTGAAATCCCACAATTTTACATTTCTTCAATGGTCCCCCCATCCGCTCAAAATTTCCTACTCCATATTTAACTACTTGATTTTTTCTTAATATTGTGTCTTGCTTTTTCTCTACTTTAGACAGTATGATCCGGGTTGGATCCGATTACCAAGCTGTTGTTCCAGAATGTCATCCAGGTACAATTTCTATCTGTTAACAGGCCATGCTTATGTTGGTGTTGAGGTGTGCAAGATACTTGCTATATTGAGTAACTTGTGTGGAACAAAAGCCACAATGAAGAAGTGGCAATAGACAAATTCAGGAGACGTTTCTGCCTTTCCTTGTTTACCTGGCTTTTGTGCACTTGTGATGAAGGTTTGTCAAGGCAAAATGATTGTCATAGATATGAGAATATAAAGTTCAACTTCACACATTTTATCTGGGTGGCTAGAAAAACCATTAAAAAGGCTAATGTGAAGAACACAAGGAGAACAAATGGGGAGAAAGTTTACTTAAAATCCTAGGTAGATCATTTCTGACACTGCATTCAATGCTGTGCCTCAGAAAAGATAAATTGTACAAGATGAATCCAGGACTAAAACATGCTAGGGTGATAGGGGCAACATGTTTGTGGCCTGAGCAGGGCTTCATATTGTTGAGTGCCCACACAGTTTACAAAGTTAAAAGTCATGCAACACCAGGTTATAGTCCAACAGGTTTAATTGGAAGCACTAGCTTTCGGAGCGCTGCTGCTTCATCAGGTGGTTGTGGAGTACAGCCACCTGATGAAGGAGCAGTGCTCCCAAAGCTAGTGCTTCCAATTAAACCTGTTGGACTATAACCTGGTGTTGTATGATTTTTAACTTGTACACCCCAGTCCACACCGGCATCTCCAAATGACACAGTTTACAGCATTCATTGGGATAAATTCTGAGAAAGTGTGATGAGAAGATTAAAGGCAATCTGATTGAAAAGGTTTCAGATAGAGATTGATCAGGTAGTTAGAGAATCTTTGCTGTTTGATGGGGAATGCAGAACAAGGGGACAGACATTTAAAGTTTGAGCTAGGCGATTGAGGGGGTTACAAAAAGGCTGGTGGAAATCTAAAACGTCCCAAAGTACAGTTGAGGATGTGGAGAGTCAATTAAGAATTTCAGAACTGAGATTGATTGTTAACACCAAAAAAAAACTATTTATGAGTTACAGATACTAGGCAAGTAGATAAAATTAGGATGCACGTCAACCATGATTTCATTGATTGGTGGAGTAGGACAGGCCCCAACATGTTCCTGAGGAGATTATTGCAGACACAAAACAGTACACCATGTTCACTCAGGGCACAGAGCTCCCCCTGCAACATTACATGCTCAGACATTTACCTCTCACATACACTGAGGTGGCTTCCCTTCTCCTTCAGGAATCAACTAAAATATCCTTTAATAAGTGCCATCTACATAATAGGAAGCTATTAATGTTATAGAAATCCCAATAGTTAATGGCACAGACAGATAAATAAACTGACATGGAAAGTTCAAGAAAAGAGAATTTTCAGGGCATGTAGATAGCTTGAGTCCAGATTAGAGTGGTGCTGGAAAAGCACAGCAGGTCAGGCAGCATCCTAGGAGCAGGAAAATCGACGTTTCGGGCAAAAGTCTTTCATGAGGAATAGAGGCAGAGTGCCTGCAGAGTGGAGAGATAAATGAGAGGGGGGGTGGGGGTGGACCTCTCCAACTCTATTAATGACGACCGACTTGACACTGTCATCTTTTACAAACCCACCGACTCCCACAGCTACCTGGATTACACCTCTTTCCCACCCTACCTCCTGCAAAAATGCCATCCCGTATTCCCAATTTCTCCGCCTCCGCTAAATCTGCTCCCAGGAGGACCAGTTCCACCACAGACACCAGATGGCCTCCTTTAGAGACCGCAATTTCCTTTCCCATGTGGTTAAAGATGCCCTCCAACGCATCTTGTCCACATCCCACCCCTCCGCCCTCAAACCCTACCCCTCCAACCATAACAAGGACAGAACCCCTCTGGTGCTCACCTTCCACCCTACCAACCTTCGCATAAACCACCTCATCCGACGACATTTCTGCCACCTCCAAATGGCATTTCTGCTTTCTGCAAAGACTACCTGGTCAGGTCCACGCCTCCCAACAACCCACCCTCCCTTCCTGGCACCCTCCCCTGCCACCGCAGAAATTGCAAAACCTTCGCCCATATCTCTTCCCTCACCTCCATCCAAGGCCCTAAAGGAGCCTTCCACATCCATCTAAGTTTTACCTGCACATCCACCAATATCATTTATTGTATCCTTTGCTCCCCTATGCGGTCTCCTCTACACTGGGGAGACTGGATGCCTTCTAGCAGAGCGCTTTAGGGAACATCTCCGGGACGCCCACATCAATCAACCCCACTGCCCTGTGGCCCAACATTTCAACTCTCCCTCCCACTCTGCCGAGGACATGCAGGTCCTCGGCCTCCTCCACCGCCGCTCCCTCACCACCCGACGCCTGGAGGAAGAACGCCTCATCTTCCACCTCGGAACACTTCAAACCCATGGCACCAATAGGGGTTTCACCAGTTTACTCATTTCCCCTTCCGCCACCTCACCCCAGCTCCAACCTTCCAGCTCAGCACCACCCTCATGACCTGTCCTACCTGCCTATCTTCCTTTCTACCTATCCATTCCACCCTCCTCTTTGACCTATCACCTTCATCCCCACCCTGTTCACCCATTGTACTCTTTGCTACCTTCCCCCACCCTCCTCTCTGACCTATCACCTCCATCCCCACCCCCATTCACCTATTGTACTCTATGTTACTTTCTCCCCACCCCCACCCCCCTTCATTTATCTCTCCAATCTACAGGCACCCTGCCTCTATTCCTGATGAAGGGCTTTTGCCCGAAACGTCGATATTCCTGCTCCTCGGATGCTGCCTGACCTGCTGTGCTTTTCCAACACCACTGTAACCTAGTCTCTGGTTTCCAGCATCTGCAGTCCTTGTTTTTACCATAGAGATAGCTTGGGCAACCATGTGATAATTTTCCTTATTCTCCAAGAAGTAATGCAGCATGTGTAATTTTCTTATTTACAGCTGAACTTTTATTTGTATTTTTATAGACAGTGCTGCCCGTTTCAGTGAGAAGGATACAAAGGGCATGTTGGTATGGTCTCCCAACCACAACATTTCTGATGCAAAACGTAAGTGTTGTTGGTGAGGATCTCCATTTCAATAAGGAAAATTCAACTTTCCTGGATCTGATCTAAAATAGAAAAGAAGAACTTCAGCTTGATTATTGACATGGTGTCAGAAGTAAATTCATTATTGGGATATGAATGTCACTAACTATGCCAGTATTAATTGCGCTAGAGAAGATGATGGTGAAATATTGCAGTTTTCAACTGTTGTAGTTTTTGAGGTTTCAGGGCACCCACGGTGCTATTCGGGTTGAATATCCAGACTTTGACCCAGTGACCACGAATAATCAGTGTTAGTTCCAAATCAGGATAGTGTGTGGCCTGGAGAGGACTTTGCAGCTGATGGTGATACCTACTGCTCTAGCCTTTCTCACTGGCAGAAGTAGCAGATTTGAAAGGTGCTGGTTGTTGAAGGAATCTTAGTGAGTTATTGCAGTGTATCGGATGATACACTGTGACAGCACTGTGTATCAGTGATGAAAGGAGTGAAAGTTGTGGATGTTAGATGGCGTGTCAATCAGCATTCCCTCTAACTTTCTTACTGGCTGTGTGGGCCTCTGAGGCCTGTATGTGGCCACAACTTCCAAAAGTGATCAACTTGCGTGGAACATGTCTGCACTGCTTAGGGGGAATGTTGGCACCAAATCCAATAAGCAATGGCTAGGTCAGTCACAGAGAGAGTGTGCCGATGGGTCAGCCACTAATAGAGAGAGAAAGAGAGAGACAGACAGAGGAAGAGAGAAAGAGGGAGCAAGGCGTTATTGGTAAGCCAGTTGTTGAGAGAGAAGAGCAATGGGTAGGCTAGTTGCAGAAAGAGAGGTGATGGGAAGGCCAGTAACGAATAGAAAGGGTTTGGAGGGATATAGGCCCAGTGCTGGCAGGTGGGACTAGATTGGGTTGGGATAACTGGTCGACATGGATGGGTTGGACCGAAGGGTCTGTTTCCGTGCTGTAGATCTCTATGACTCTGTGACACAGAGAGAGATTAAAACAAAACAATCAAACGGGCTAATCATAGAGAGAGAGAAATAGCCAATAGAAAATTTGCAGAGAAAGAGAACTAATAAAGGAACCAATTAAAGAAATAGCTAGCAAATAAACTAATCTTGGTGGACCAAATTAAAAATCACATAACACCAGGTTATAGTCCAACTGGTTTATATGGAGGTATTAGCTTTCAAAGCACTGCTTCTTGAGACAACCACCTGATGAAGAAGCAGCGCTTCGAAAGCTAATACCTCCATATAAACCAGTTGGACTATAACGTGGTGTTGTGTGATTTTTAACTTTGTCCAGCCTGGTCCAACACCAGCTCCTCCAAATCTTGGTGGACCAAAATTGAATAATTTTCAATATTATCTCTGATATGATACTGCTAAATATTAGAATGCTGTCTGAATCTTCCTTTCAGGCAGTTTTCTTTTTCACTGATATCGGAATTAGGGATATGATGGGACAATCCCAGTTTTGTGTACTTTTCTAACCCTACATCTCTCTTTCAGTCGATGAATATATCGCCATGGCCAAGGAGAAGCATGGGTACAACATAGAACAGGTATGGTGAAGATTTCATGGATTTTCCCTGTCTGATTCCCCCCTGGGTTACCTTTGTGTTTGCACCCCACCGCAGGCCTCCTCTCTGTACCCCCCCAAGGCTCCCTGTCTGATCCTCTTCAATTCCTATCCTGGCTCCCCACTACCCATGGGCTCCCTCTTTGTTTCTACCCTACTCCCTCTCTGTGCCCCCCTCTGTGTGTTCCTTCTCTGTCCCCTCTACAGACACCCACTCCCCATTTTCCTCACACTCTGTCTCACTAGCCAGCTCACATAGAGTCATGAAGTAATATGACATGAAAAGAGGTTAATACATGTTAGCACATCATCAGGCTCCTACCTACATTGATTCCCCTTCCCAGCATTTGGCACATAGTCTTGTATGCTATGGCATTTTGAGTGTTCATTTAAATATTACTTAAATGTTGTGATGATTCCTGCATCTACCATCTTTCAGACAGTGAATTCCAGTCACCCACCATTCTTTGGATGAAAAAAATTCTTCTTAAAATACCCACTCAACTGTGTGCCCCTTATCATACATCTTTGGCCCCCTGGGTAATTGCCCCTTGTACTAAGTTGAAAAGTGTATAAAGTTTGTGAGAAGATTTGTAGCTCGGGTGCTTGTTGTTGTGGTTTTGTTCGCCGAGCTGGGAGTTTTTGTTGCAAACGTTTCGACCCCTTTCTAGGTGACATCTTCAGTGCTTGGGAGCCTCCTGTGAAGCGCTTCTGTGCTGATTCCTCCGGCATTTATACTGGTTTGAATCTGCCGCTTCCGGTTGTCAGTTGCTGTCCGCTGCAGTGGCCGGTATATAGGGTCTAGGTCGATGTGTTTGTTGATAGAATTTGTGGATGAGTGCCATGCCTCTAGGAATTCCCTGGCTGTTCTCTGTTTGGCCTGCCCTATAATAGTGGTGTTGTCCCAATCGAATTCGTGTTGTTTGTCATCTGAGTGTATGTCTACTAGGGATAGCTGGTCGTGTCGTTTCGTGGCTAGTTGGTGTTCATGGATGCGGGTTGTTAGCTGTCTTCCTGTTTGACCTATGTAGTGTTTTGTGCAGTCCTTGCATGGGATTTTGTACACTACGTTGGTTTTGCTCATGCTGGGTCCTTTGTACTGGTGAGTTGTTGTCTGAGAGTGGCTGTTGGTTTGTGTGCTGTTATGAGTCCTAGTGGTCGCAGCAGTCTGGCTGTCAGTTCAGAAATGCTCTTGATGTATGGGAGTGTGGCCAGTCCTTTGGGTTGTGGCATGTCCTCATTTCGTTGTCTTTCCCTAAGGCATCTGTTGATGAAATTGCGTGGGTATCCGTTTTTGGTGAATACCTTGTATAGGTGTTCTTCTTCCTCTTTTTGTACTTCAGGTGTGCTGCAGTGTGTTGTGGCCCTTTTGAATAATGTCCTGATGCAACTTCGTTTGTGTGTGTTGGGGTGGTTGCTTTCATAGTTCAGGACTTGGTCTGTGTGTGTGGCTTTCCTGTATACCTTTGTGGTGAATTCTCCATTCGGTGTTCTTTGTACCATCACGTCTAGGAATGGGAGATGGTTGTCCTTTTCTTCCTCTCTCGTGAATCGGATTCCTGTGAGTGTGGTGTTGATGATCCGGTGTGTGTTCTCTATTTCTGTGTTTTTAATGATTACAAAGGTGTCGTCCACGTATCTGACCCAGAGTCTGGGTTGTAATTGCGTTAAAAGTGTATACCTATTCCTTTATATTACTATCAACTTCAATCATAGCCTCTTTAGCTTTCTCTGCTCCAAGGCAAACAGCACCTCCCTATATTGTTCATTTTCATAACTGAAAATTTCCAGCCCAGGCAGCATCCTGGTGAATCTAACCTGCACCCTTTCTAGTCCAATCATATCCTTCCAAAAATGTGGTGAAGAAACTGTACATTAGCTCTGGCGTAACTAATATTCTAAACAGCTCCACCATAACCCCATTGCTCTTGTATTCTGCCTTGGACAAGTATCGCATACACTACCTTAACCACTTATTCCACATGATCTATGGACATGCGCATCAAGGTTCTTCTGATCCTTTGTATTACACAGGGTTCTACCATTCATCACGTATGAATGGTATTGCCTTGGTAGCCCTCACAAGATGCATCACTGTACACTTTCTGCCTATCTCACCCTTCTTTTTCTCCACCCAGGCACTGGGGATGCTGTTATGGCACAAGCATGATGTTGATAAATCTCTCGCTGACTTGGCCAATTTCACTCCTTTCCCGGATGAGTGGACTGTAGAAGATAAAGTGCTATTTGAACAGGCCTTTAGTTTCCATGGGAAGAGCTTCCAGCGCATCCAACAAATGGTGAGAGCTGTCATGATGGATCCTGATTGCTGTTCTCCCCAATCAGGCAGTGGATGTTGCATGATGATAAATTTACATTTCCTCCCAGTGATGTGATGTGGATCAGGATCATTCCAATAGATATAGTTAGAACAGGAACATGATAGGACAAGTAGCTAGGCCGGACTGCTCATTTCCCAGCCCACTCAGGCGTTGAACTGAATGTTGATTTATTCAGACAGACTTCTGATGGGGCGAATACCAAATGTGATCACTGTGAAAGTTGAGCCTGAGTCAGTTAACTGTTCCTCAGCCAACACCTAAAATTGACGAACAGGTCATTACCACAGTGCTGTTGTGGAACCTTGTTATGAGTAAACTGTTGCCTTTCCTATGTGATAGGAAATGATGTAGTGACATTGTCACTGGCCTAGTAATCCAGAGATCCATGCTAAAAGCTCTGGGGCTGAACCCCACCACAGAAAATATTTGATTTCAATTAATAAATCTGGAGTGGAAAATGTATTGGTGACAGTGTAAGCACTGCTGGTTTATTGTAAAATGCTGTCTGGTTCTTGAATGTCATTTTGGGGAAGGATATCTGCACCTGGTCTTGGCTGCAGATTACTGTAGACACACAGCAATGTGGTTGACTCCAAAATGTCCTTTGTAATGACTTAACAAGCGACTTAGTTTTATCAGACTTTGAAATTAGTATATATAAGAAACAAAACCAGATGAGCCGCCCAGAGCAATCAGAGCACCAGATTCGACAGTTTCGTGAACAGGCCCTGTCAATCCTGTAAAGTCCTACTTAGCAACATCTGGGGCCTTGTGCCAAAATCAGGAGAGCAACATAATGGCTGAATCAAGCAATATCCTTGTCACAGAATCATACCTTAGAGACACCACCATCATCAGAGATTTCACATAGATATAATGACTCAAGACTGGGCATCTGTGCGCCACCAACAGCAGCAGAATTGCCATTGCCCATAATCTGTGACCCCATGGCCTGGAATATCCTTGCACCCCGCCATTATCACTAAACCAAGGGATAAATGTTCAATGTAGAGTGCAGGAAGGCATGCCAGCGGCAGCATCAGGCATATCTAAAAATGAGGTGTCCATTGGTGAAGTTACAACATCAGTCTACTTGCATGTCAAACAGTGTAAGTAGCTTGGAATAGAAAAGCCTATGTGATCCCACAAACAATGGATCACATTTAAATTCTGAAGTCCTTCCACATTCAGTCTTGAGTGGAGATGGATGACTAAATGATGCAGGAGGAGGATGCTCCATAAATATCCCATAGTTGGTGATGATGAGCACATCTGTGCAAAAGATAAGGTTGAAGCATTTGCATCGATCTTCAGCCTGAAGAGCCAAATGAATGATCCATCTTGGTCTCCCCTGAGGTCCCAAGCATCTCAGACAATGCAGTTCACTCCACATGATATTAAAAACAGCAGATTCTGCTGGATACGGCAAAGGCTATGATTCCCGACAAATAGGAAGTAACATTTACTCCATGCAAGTGCCAGGCAATGACCATCTCTAATGACAGAGAATCTAATAATTATGTCATACACTTACTGCTTTATCATTGTTGAATCTCTGATATAAACATAACATTGTCTAGAAACTGAACTGGATTCACTGCATAAATACTGTGGCTTGCATGTCAGAAGCTAAGAATTCTGCAATGAATAATCTCCCTTCTGACTCCCTCTTGCTTGTCCACTGTTTACAAGACACATGTCAGAAATGAGACAGATTACTCACCGCTTTCCTAACTGGATGTGTAAAAGCTTCACACCATCCAGGATAAAGCAGCCTATTTGCATGGTGCTCCATCCACTATCTTCCATGTTGATTCTGTTGACTAGCTTTGTGAATCTACTTAAAATACACAAAACTGCCACAGTTTAAGACAGGAGAAAGTGAGGTCTAAAGATGCTGGAGTATCAGAGCTGAAAATGTGTTGCTGGAAAAGCGCAGCAGGTCAGGCAGCATCCAAGGGACAGGAAATTTGACGTTTTGGGCATAAGCCCTTCATCAGGAAAGTTTAAGACACCCTTCTCTCCAGGGGCATTAGGATGAGCAATAAATGCTTGTCTAGTTAGCAAAGCCACATCTTACGTGAGTAAAAAATATGATACTGATGAGTGTGTATGAGAAGAATGTGCTTCATTGGGTGTGAAACAATTTGAGATGTCCTGAGATAGCAAAAGGCGCTGGAGTAGTGCATGTATTTTTTTGTTTATAATTATTGGAAGCATAGGACAGCAAGGCTGTTGATTTGGCAGAATTTGACGGTGGTTTCTGGTGAATAACGCAGTGTGTCAGTGATCTCCTCCCTTCCTTGTAGTTACCAGACAAACTTATCTCCAGCCTGGTAAAATATTACTACTCTTGGAAGAAGACCCGGACTCGAACAAGTGTGATGGATCGGCAAGCTCGCAAGCTGGTACATAAGAAGGAGCGGGAAGACAGGTTTGTGAATTGTTCTTGCGTACCACCACTACCACCTCACACCCAGTCCCTGTTAAAACTATAACATCCAAGGTACTATGTGGACAACCTTTGGAAATGATGACAGTTTCTCACCCAGTGTTGTCAAGTATCTATTACCTGCCAAAGACAACATATTGGCAATCCAGCCTAGTGCTACCTTCAGATGGGTATGCTTTCCAACTTTAAACTTCTCTCAGCCACTGACGGAGGAAAAAAGCTGGAGACCTTCAGTATCTGTGATTCAGTTAAACCCCTCCTTTCACTAGCTGAGCTCTATAAATAAAAACACTTCTGGTCAAGCAGGACATGTGGCTCCATTCATGAATTTCAAACTAAGAATAAAGAACCCCTTGTTTCTGAAAATCAGTCAAGCGCTGGAAGCTATTTCAGTCTCTGCTTTATCTCCTATTTTTCATTTTGCTTGTTTCTCTTCTGTGTTGTAGTAATGATGAGGCAGAAGAAGTGACAGTGCAGATTGCAGACGACAGTGATTATGAACCCGATGTTAAGAGGGAGGTAAGTTTTGTTCTTTTTCACACTCTGTACAGGGTAGCCATTGACAACAAATTGTGCCCTTTGTGTTCAGATTGTCCAGTGTTCTCAATTGGATGGCTTAACCCATTGTTCAGTTGTTGGATTTGTTCCAAATTAATGTGCTATGGTATGCTAAATTATTCTCAGGATTCCGAGCTAAAGTTCATCTTATTCAGTAATTTTCCTAAGTGGCTGTTCCATTTGACCTTAGAGTATGGTCTTGGCTTTGGAGCAGGAGGACGCTATTCTGCCGTTTAAACCTGTACTATCAAAACTGCTGACTGTTTTTGTTGTATATCCTTTAATCCCATAACCAATAAAAACCTGCCTGCCACAATTTTGAAACTTTTGATTGACCCCCAGCAGCAACAATTTTCTGGGGAAAGTGTTCCAGACGTTTGAAGAAGTGCTTTCTGATATCACCCCACGATCACCGTGGCTCAGATTTAAAGTTTCTGTCCCCTTGTTCTGAATCACGGCAAATATCTTCTCTGTGCCTGGTTAAAATTTTTAATTGTCTTAAACAGAGGCAAATTGTGTTACAGTGAAATTGTCACTGGATCCAGAAGCCCAGCTAATTATTAGGGCAGAGGGTGAAGACCCATCATGGCAGGTGGTGAAATTGAAATTCAGTTAGTCTGGAATTGAAAGCTAGTCTTAGTAAGAATAACCATGAAACTAGTACTGGTGGAACTATACTGAATTGTTGTTCAAATAAAAATCTGCTTCACTCATGTCCCTTAGGGAAGGAATTCTGTCCTTATCCAGTCTGGCTTACATGTGACTCCAGACCCATAGCAGTGTGTTGACTCTTAACTGTGTGAAATGTCCCAACAAAGCACACAGTTCTAGAAGTAATTGGAGATGAGCATCCTTACCAGCGACCCCCACATCCCATGAAAGAAACAGCTCATTGAGATCATGCCTTAATTTCCTTTACTTGAGGGATTGCAGGAATCAGTGTTTGTGTCCTCAGAATTTTACCTATTAATACCTTCTGGTGAATCTGTGCTGCAGGGCCAATATCTTCTACCTGAGAGGCCAGATCTGAACTCTGTTACTGCCGATGGAGGTCAAAGCAGAGCTTTTTATCAACAATACAAAAGCAGAATGCTCAGGATGCTGCAGATCTTAAATAGAAAGAGAAAATGCTGGGAGCACTTAGCGGGTCAAAAAGCATGTTTCAAGTCAGTATTTCAGAACAAAGAACTCTGCACCGACACATGATCTGGCAAGAGTTAGAAATTTAATAACTGAAAAATGGTGTTGAAGTTGGGAAATAGAAGGTGAGCTCTGCGATCGGTTTGGTGGGCATGTATTGGTGGCAGGAGAGACTAAATGACAAAAGGTTACATGTTATATGATAACAGACTTAATGATTAGATTAGATTCCTTACAGTGCAAAAAGAGGCCCTTCAACCCAACTAGCCCACATCGACCCTCCGAAGAGTAACCCACGCAGACCCGTTTCCTTCTAACTAATGCACCTAACACTGTAGGCAATTTCCAAAGGCCAACTCACCTGACCTCCACATCTTTGGACTGTGGGAGGAAACCGGAGCACCCAGAGGAAACCCACGCAGACACGGCAAGAATGTGCAAACTCCACATAGACAGTCACCCGAGGGTGGGATTGAACCTGGGACCGTGGTGCTATGAGGCAGCAGTGCTAACTACTGAGCCACTATACCTCCCCATAATGTCTACAGCAAGTGTGAATGGCAGGTCCCTGAATAACTGCGGTCTGAAAACAAACTGAAAAGTGAACAAGGGAGGGCAGGAAAAACAAACCAGCAAAGAAAAATAACAAACATATACTGGTCACTTGGACAGAATGTGAGTGTTGCTGGATAAAGATACATTGCCTCGAAGCTCGCTTTCATTTGGACAATTCACAAAAAGTACGAAAGGTAAATCAACATTTGTACTGTATCGGAGGAGAGTGCTGATTGGTTGCACTGTGGAAGAGATGTATCCATGGACCATGCATCAGATAGATGATAACTGGTGGTTAACATCCATAATTTTTGTTTAAAAATTAAACTATCAGGTTGATTCTGATTAGAACGTAGAACATAGAAAAATACAGTGCGGTACAGACCCTTTGGCCCTTGATGTTGCGCCAATCCAAGCCCACCTAACCTACACTAGCCCACTTTCCTCCCTATGCCTATCCAATGCCCGTTTAAATGCCCATAAAGAGGGAGAGTCCACCACTGTTACTGGCAGGGCATTCCATGAACTCACGACTCGCTGAGTAAAGAATCTACCCCTACCATCTGTCCTATACCTACCGCCCCTTAATTTAAAGCTATGCCCCCTTGTAATATCTGACTCCATACGTGGAAAAACGTTCTCATGGTCAACCCTATCTAAACCCCTAATCATCTTGTACACCTCGATCAAGTCACCCCTAAACCTTCTTTTCTCCAATGAAAACAGCCCCAAGTGCCTCAGCCTTTCCTCATATGATCTTCCTACCATACCAGGCAACATCAAGACATCGACTTGAGAAATGCACCAGAATGTGGCCTATCACCTAGTTTGTTGAGTTTGAACAGTTGCAATATGTATTCTTTGTGTTTGCAAAGAAAGGATCTGTTAATGTTTGTTGGTTATAGTATGCAGACGTGTAATTCTTAGCACACACTCTGGTTTATTTAGCAAATGCAGTGCAATTGTGCAATCAAATCTTTGTTTTTCAGCAACACTTACAAGTAACTTTGACAAGTCTTCATGATGATGACCTCAAGATAAAGATTCAATTCATCTTCTACCTGTCCACTATCTCTAATATTTCTGCTTCTCTTTTTTCCTAGTTTCTGAGCATTTAGATATTTTGTTGAATGGGGGTGGGGACATGAAGCAAGAGTATTGCAATTTGAAGGGATTTTGGAAATGTCTATAAAGAAGAGCACAATGATTGCAACAGTTCAAGATGCTCACAATCGTTTCCAGCCTGCAAAGCAGGGTAGTAATCCCATAGGTTAATTAAAAGAGAAAGTTATTGCAATAACATGTAAAACACTGACCAATGCAGAACACAGCTTATTTTAAATTTTGCTTGTGATTCTTCCTCTTCCTGTTCTCAAAGCGCTCTGGGGAGCAGAAACCCACAAGTGGCAAATCAGTGACGGTGAAGAGAGAGTCTCAGAGCATCCAGTATCGCCATCATCCACCACGCTCAAAGAGACGACCACCTAAGGACATGTACCTCAGCCAAGATGAAGTTGCTGGAGTCTCTGCCAACCCCAATGCTGCCACCATCTCTCTCCGACAGTTGGAATCACAGCTCATCTCCATCAAGCGCCAGGTGACATACGGGAATGTGTGAAGTCTGGAGTTTGGGGAAGGGGCGGGATGAAGTGATGGCACATTATGCTAACTAGGCCAGCGGTGATTTAAATGCTGACCTTCTACTTCTGAAGTCAAAGACACCCAAAAACAGAAAGAATTTGATGTTTTAGAATCCAATGTTGAATTGAGTTTGAGAAGACTGTCTAGCAGCCAACACTCTATCCTTTGAACCTAAAGCAAGAATGATTCATGATTTAATAATTCCAGTTACAAGATGACAGCGAGGCAAAATTAAAAATATCTTGCTGGTAATGGTCAAGAGAGCATTACCTTATTAAATGCCTGGTTGGACCTGCCTTGGGCATATTTGTTGAGCCAAATATAGAAGGAACTTTAGTTTGTATCTCATCCTGTGAAGTCCCTGTCATAGAATCATAGTTCTGGGAGTGTTTGTTGGATACAGTGTAGAGGGAACTTTACTCTGTATCCAACCCTATACTATGCCTGTCCTGGGAGTAAAGGATGAATTTCAATGGAAGGAGAGATTGGGTGATACGGCAGGACCTGGATGATTGGGACGGTTTAGGGAAAGAAGCAGTTCATGAATTGTTGCTGAAGATGTAAGTGTTTTTGTCTCCCTCCTATATCACAGGTTCAGACAATAAAACAGATAAACAGCTCATTAAAGCAAACATTGGATGGGGGGATCGACAAACTGCGACCAGCAGAGGTATGAATGTTATATGGCTAACCCTCTCTTCAGTGGTGCATTGCCTTTACCATCCAATGCCTGCCTTATTACAGTGATAATGTATTGGTGGTGTTCAGATATTTTGGAGATTGTTTCTGTCTGAGCTGAGTCACACAAATTTTGTGTTATTGGTTTGATGAGGGAATATTGGCTCTTGGAACACTAATTTCAAGTGCTTCTTGAATAGCAAGAATGTTTGCAGAATCTTATATAATCAAAAAAAGCTAAAGCAGAAAACAGCCCATTTGGCCCATCTGGTTGTGTTAGATTTCCAATCTCCACAAGTGGCGTACTAATACAAGAGTGCCATCCCAGTTGAGGTGGGTCAGTGCTGAGGGAACGTCTCCCTGTCAGATGGTCATTGCTGAGGGATTGCCACCCAACTGGAGAGTCAGCACTGAGGGAGTGCTGCACTGTTGGAGAGTCAGCACTGAGGGAATGCCACTCTTTCAGTGCTGAGGGAGTGCTGCACTGTCGGAGAGTCAGTAATGAGGGAGTTCTGCATTGTTGGAGGGTCACTGCTGAGGGAGTGCTGCACTGTCAGAGGGTCGCACTGTTGGAGCGTCAGGAATGAGGAGTGCTGCATTATCAGAAGGTCAGTAGTGAGGGACCGCTGCACTGTTACCTGTCTTGCCCTTCTGGTTCTTGTCTAAAATTTTCCATGGCTGCTGTCTGAAAGAACAGTATAGAGTTCTCCCAGTGTCCTGGGACCAATTTTTCTCTCAACCAACATCACAAAAAAAATGTTAGTTTTATCATTTATGTGTAGGATCTTTCTGTGTGCAAAACTGGTTTCCTCCAATACAACAGTGACTACATTTCACAAAGGCTTTCATCGATTGTAATATGTTTTAGGGTTTCTCGTGTTCCTGACAGTCCGCTGGAGAAATGGGACTTTGGTTATTTTTTGAGCTGATGTCATGACATGCACTGGTATAGTTTGTTTTCAATATACTTTGTGTTGTAATTCTCTCATTCTCCATCTCCACAGTCCAATCTGAAGCTCAACTCACGCTGGACGACCGAGGAGCAGCTCCTGGCTGTTCAAGGTATCCACACATCTTTGTGAATACTGCAGGCTCCACCGCCATGCTTCCCCACCCTCATTTAATTAGGTTGACAGCATATTATTTCCTGAGTAGCTCCTTTTTGGCAAGAGTGATCTCATTCAGTCTGAGGTTGTAGAGTTTTTCCTCAACCAGTCAGAGTCCACTCATGCACTAGATGCTGCTTGTTTTGACCTGTCAGATCAGAAAGATGCTGGTGTTTTAAACCCTGTCTCTGTCTCTCTCTCTCGCTTTCTCTCACCTCCTTAATTCCAGTCACTTCCTGATCCAGGTCTTATTGATTGAAGCTATGTTGAGATGCTATGGGGAGCAAGGGAAGTGGAATAAATTCAAACATGCGTTACCCTATATCGACTGTGGACATGGGCACCAGTCACCTCATTGTCTCGGTGACAGAGAATGGGGAGGGGGCTTGGAGTACAAGGAACGCTGTGTATCTCTCTGTCTCTGTTTCGGATAGCATGTTGGAAGATGGAAATTCCCCAACTCCACACCAAAGGAAAAAAATTCCCAAAATGTTTCTGTGTTCAGGCATTCGTAAATATGGGCGGAATTTCCAGGCCATCGCAGAAGTGATCGGGAACAAGACTCTGGCCCAGGTGAAGACGTTCTTTATAAGTTACCGCCGCCGTTTCAACCTGGAGGAGATTCTGCAGGAATGGGAGGCAGAGCAGGAGGTACAGGGCAATGCTGGCAGTCTGTCGGGTCTGGACGATGGTGGTGCCTGCAATCCATCACTAGCTAGCAGTGAAGAGGAGGAAGAAGAGGAGGCCGAGGTACATGAGTTACATGCTGCCTTGTTGTGGGGGATGGGGTGGAGGTGTTGTGCTGTGAGGTGGAGAGGGCTTTGGGCTACTGGATTCTTCTGAATAAATGAGGCATTAAGTTTGCAGGAGTGTGGGGTGGGATCATCTGGCTAAGTTCTGTTGGTTTGTGTATTTGGATCAAGTTTTGTGTCCATTCACAATGATCTTTAACCCCTGCCTCTCCCCACCCCTTCTCCTTCTCTTTCCGTAGGTCCAAGTGACGCCCGTACTCGCTGCCCCAGCTCCGCCTGCTCCGACCCCTGCTGCCACCCCAGTGACCCCAACGACCCTCTCACAGCCTCCACCGCTGCTCAGACCGAGTCTGCCTGCAGCCCCTGCCCTCCACAGGCAGCCACCTCCCCTGCAGCAGGGCCGCTTCCTCCTGTCCCGGCCTCCACTCAATCAACCACCTCCCCCTCTGATCCGGCCTGCAGTTGCACTGCCTCCAGGAGCTCGACCGAACCCACGGCCCATCCTGTCATCAGTTAGCTCGCAGCCCCTCCCCTCCCTCATCGGTATCCAGCTTGAATCACCATCATCTTCTGCACACTGAGTTCCACCCAAGATCACGAACATCGTAGCTGCAATCAACCATGGCCTTGAGCATCACAGCTACAATCAACAAACACTGCAAGCCTCATACCTACAACCAGTGAAGTCATAAACATTGTAGATGAGATCAACTAACTTGAAGAGCATTTTAACTGCAATCAGTGAAAACCAGGACTGCAAGCATCGTAGCTACAATCACCAACAACAGATCGGCGTTTTAAGGCTTTTTTTGTTCACTAATTTCAAAGCTTTAGTTTTTACAAGGAAAAATAAGGTTTTAACTTTTTGATGCTTTGTTAACATATGGGAGATCCAACCTCCCAAATCTGTAACACTACAAAGCAGTGGTCTGCTTACTTCTATTCACCCTGAGAGGATTAACCAAGATCACCTTGAATTTTGGGAACGGGAATGTAGGGATCAGTCCTAGATCCCAAGAGGTGAGGAGAGGATCAGTTCTGAACCCGAGGATGGGAGAACAGAGTGGATCCTGGACCCCAGGATTGGAGAGGGAGGTCAGTCCAGGAGCCAGAATGAGAGACAGACGGATTCTGACCTCACCCAGATCAAGGAGAGGAAGGTTAGTTCAGGATGCTGGAATATATGGGGAGAGGGTCGTCAGTCCAGGTGAGAAGGATGTCAGTGCTGGGCTAGATCCTGGGGATGGGAGAGGGAGGTTAGTTCTGGATCTTGGGTTGGTTTGAGGGTACAAGGGTTAGGCCCATTGGCCATTTTCAGTTCTATTTTACCTGGAGCCCACCCAGAAGTGTTAATTGTCCACATTAAGTAGCAGGATTGTCTCTGAGACTCCCAGTCTATTGAAAATCTCCCAAGGGGACATTATTCTCTTCCCTCCAGTCCCCTCTCTCCTTTTCCTATCCTGTTCACTTGCTGTTTTGAATCTTCTGTATCCTCATGGTTCCTAGATAGCTAGAAGGTTTCTAGAGTGCTATTTCTGTCTGCTTGAGGGAGAAGCTATCTGTCCACCCTGTAGGATCAGGTGGCTGAAGGTGATGAAATAACTAAAAGTGAAGAATTAATATTTCCTTTGTGAAATGTGAAAAGGGATCGTATGTAGTTTGATTGAGTGTCTGAGATTGTTTGTAGATACTGACTGCTTCACCATAGGCCTTTGGGTGGTAGGGAAAAGTGTTGGTACGTTAAGAAGCAGATAGCTGAAGCAGGGGTGGGTAGGGAGAGACACAGTCTGTATTCCACATGACTGCAGTCCACTTGAACAGTGTTGGGGTATTCTTTAATAGTACACATGGTGGCCTAGAGCAATGTGTAGTGTGTTGCTCTCCTTAACTGGCACTCCCATTTTAAAGTCTGCTTTATGGTTTTAAAAATATAAACTGGGATTTTCTCTTGGAAATATGGACAGAATCTCAATGTCAGAACATTAGTCATTGGGGAGGATAGTTAATGACCCAGTGATCCTGAGAGATTTTGATTGGAAAAGTGTGATGAGATCACAGAGATCTCAAAAGAGTCCATGAGATGAAGGTTTACTTGAGCAATGTTGAGTTTTCCTACAATTTTGACTCCTGGAAGAATCCACTCCAGTCCATCATGTCAAAAGCTGTTTTAAAACCTGATCTAAATGTTTCCACTTGCCCCACAGCCATGCAACATTTCCCTTCTACTTTTTTTGGAATTGGGTGGCACAGTTGGTTAGCATTGCTGCCTCAGGGCCAGGAACCCGGGTTGATTCCACCCTTGGATGACCGTTTAGTGGAGTTTACACATTTTTGCTGTGTCCACATGGGTTACCTCCAGGTGCTCTGATTTCCTCTCACAGTCCAGAGATGTTTAGGTTAAGTGGATTGACCATGCTACATTGTTCGTTGTGTCCACGGCTGTGCAGGTTAGGTGGATTAGCTGTGGGAAATGAAGGGATATGGGGATAGGGTGTCTGGGATCTGGGTGGAATGCTCTTCAGAGGGTTGTTGTTGACTCAATGAGCGGAATGGCCTGCTTCCACACTGTAGGGATTCCATGAAATCTATGAATTCGTTTTGATATTTCCTGTTGAATCTGTTTCCACTGCACAGGTAGACAGCATATATTAGATCACAGCAACTTGCTCTGTTATAATATTCCTCATTGCCTTTCTCTTTTGCTAATCTTCTTAAATCTGTGTACCTCTGACTTCTGACTCCTCCTGTAACTGGGAATCATTTTTTATTCTTGTTGAAGTTTTTTAATGTCATATTGTGCCAAATGAAGTGAAGGCTGAGAGATTCTCTCCTCCTTCATCTCTTTGTCTCACTTCATTGCAGGAATTGTTTTATTTTCCTTTCTGAAGAAGGGTACTGATCCCAGCCACTCTGAATAACTTGAGATGAGAAAGCTATTCTCTAGAAGTATTACCTAGCCTGCTATCACCTTGCTAGCTTGAGTTAGGAGTGGTGACTGCTCCCTCAGGGCACTTATCAGGGAGAGGGCATAATGGTCACATTTCTGTCTTCCTCTCTGACAGCCATTAATTACCTTCTTTTTGCTCCTGCATCCCCACCCCATCCAGCCACTCCAAAGCTTTAGCACCCAGCTACAACTCAGGGTGACCATCTCCCATTATCTAAAACAGAAGGAGCTTTGATTGCTATAGTAACTGTCATCACCTCAGGATGTCCCATTGCAAAGTGCATTACAGCCACTGAAGTGTAGTTACTGATGTAATGTAAGCAGGGGGAGTTTTACACATGATGGTGAGATAAATGACCAGATGTGGTTTTTCATTGAAGTTAAATGAGGATCAATGTTGACTGATCTCAGGAAGGGTTTACATTCAAAGCTGCCCTGACCTTGCCTCAGTGCTGTATGCTGGGATGTTAACCTGACCCCCCCCCCCCCCCCAAAAAACACTTGCCCCTCCTACCACCACCACCAGTCCAAAACTAAAAGCCAACTAAAATTTTGGGATAATGAATGAATGTAGGGTTGTACGTCCCTTCTGCCTCTGTTTAATATTGACTTTAACTTCGAACTGATTTGCAGGTTTTAAGATCTGTTGAATGGTGTTAGCAAATCCCTATCACAGCAGAAATATCATTCGGTTGTGTCAGCTCACATTGGACTTGCTAGCTCCAGAGTACTGATGTGTATGAGCACTTGTTTCATCTCTGCTCTAAATGATTTGGTTTATAGGAACATCGAACAATACAGCACAGAACAGGCCCTTCGGCCCACGATGTTGTGCCGAACATCTATCCTAGATTAAGCACCCATCCATGTACCTATCCAATTGCCGCTTAAAGGTCGCCAATGATTCTGACTCTACCACTCCCACGGGCAGCGCATTCCATGCCCCCACCACTCTCTGGGTAAAGAACCCACCCCTGACATCTCCCCTATACCTTCCACCCTTCACCTTAAATTTATGTCCCCTTGTAACACTCTTTTGTACCCGGGGAAAAAGTTTGACTGTCTACTCTATATATTCCTCTGATCATCTTATAAACCTCTATCAAGTCACCCCTCATCCTTCGCCGTTCCAACGAGAAAAGGCCGAGAACTCTCAACCTATCCTCGTATGACCTATTCTCCATTCCAGGCAACATCCTGGTAAATCTTCTCTGCACCCTTTCCAAAGCTTCCACATCTTTCCTAAAGTGAGGCGACCAGAACTGCACACAGTACTCCAAATGTGGCCTCACCAAAGTCCTGTACAGCTGCAACATCACTTCACGACTCTTGAATTCAATTCCTCTGCTAATGAACGCTAATACACCATAGGCCTTCTTACAAGCTCTATCCACCTGAGTGGCAACTTTCAAAGATCTATGTACATAGACCCCAAGATCCCTCTGTTCCTCCACCTGACTAAGAACCCTACCGTTAACCCTGTATTCCGCATTCTTATTTGTTCTTCCAAAATGGACAACCTCACACTTGGCAGGGTTGAACTCCATCTGCCACTCCTCAGCCCAGCTCTGCATCATATCTAAGTCCCTTTGCAGCCGACAACAACCCTCCTCACTGTCCACAACTCCACCAATCTTCGTATCATCTGCAAATTTACTGACCTACCCTTCGACTCCCTCATCCAAGTCATTAATAAAAATTACAAACAGCAGAGGACCCAGAACTGATCCCTGCGGAACTCCACTTGTAACTGGGCTCCAGGCTGAATATTTACCATCTACCACCACTCTCTGACTTCGACCGGTTAGCCAGTTTTCGATCCAATTGGCCAAATTTCCCTCTATCCCATGCCTCCTGACTTTCCGCATAAGCCTACCATGGGGAACCTTATCAAATGCCTTACTAAAATCCATGTACACTACATCCACTGCTCTACCCTCATCCACATGCTTGGTCACCTCCTCAAAGAATTCAATAAGACTTGTAAGGCAAGACCTACCCTTCACAAATCCGTGCTGGCTGTCCCTAATCAAGCTGTCTTTCCAGATACTCATAAATCCTATCCCTCAGTACCCTTTCCATTACTTTGCCTACCACAGAAGTAAGACTAACTGGCCTGTAATTCCCGGGGTTATCCCTATTCCCTTTTTTGAACAGGGGCACAACATTCGCTACTCTCCAGTCCCCTGGTACCACCCCCATTGACAGTGAAGATGAAAAGATCATTGCCAACGGTACTGCAATTTCCTCTCTTGCTTCCCACATAATCCTAGGATATATCCCGTCAGGCCCGGGGGACTTGTCTATCCTCAAGTTGTTCAAAATGTCCAACACATCTTCCTTCCTAACAAGTATCTCTTCTAGCTTAACAGTCCGTTCCTGTCCGTTAACAGGAAAGGGAGCAGGGACAAGCACTGTACATTACTTCCTGCAAAACCATGTCATATCTGTGACAAGGTGTCCAGGATACACCAAAATTGAATGGAAACCATCGAGTTCCTTAAGGAATCTCTTGTGTGATGATTAAATATATTATGAGTTGGTTCTGGAGCTTTTAAGAGTGCTTTTGGAAATTTAGCAAGGTTGTAGATAGACACATTCTCTTACTATTTTTCATCCAGAGTTCTGCTGCTAACGTGTGCGTTCTGGGATTTGGGCAGTGATGCTGCTGAAACCCTGTCCTTCCTCAATGAATTGTGTGTTCCACTGACTGATGCTGGATCCCTCACGGTGACCTCCCATTGTGATCTGGCTGTTTTGAAATTGGAGCATCCTTTCCCATTATAGCCATAAATCTTTATTGGATTCACAGGTTTACAGACTTAGTCCTGATGTAAGGTGTTCCTGTGTTAGTCAACTCTGTAAGCAGTCAGATTGCCTTTTTAAATGCTATCTCCATTATCAGATTGGGGTGTATAATAATGACCTTACCTTTATCCAGACTGGTGTCTGTCTTTTACACGTATCATTTTGTATTTTGCCATAAAATAATAAGTTCACACAGAATTAATGAGACTTCTTGAAGTCATCAATCTTCTTTATTTCATAGGTGACTGTAGAAAGTAATGCTGAATATCAGATTTGCTTTGTTCAGTCAATACAACTTGTCTGTGTATGATTATAAAGAAAGCATGCTGCCCCACTTTGATGCCTTAGTGAGAAAAGAGCAACTACAGTTCATTCCACAGTCCAAGGTAGGATCCTCTCTTGAGGGCTCCTGTCTCTGTCAGTTATCTGCCTGACTCCCTATTTCCCCCACACTTTGATTCTCTTGTCTCGAAAGCCAGTTTGTTTCCAACCCTTCTGCCACCCTGTAGATGGTAAAGAGCAGCAATTTGGGTTTTCCAGTGCACTTGCTGAAAGATGTTCTCTGATTTCTTGAATAAGCTAATGAACTACCTGCTGAGTTAGATTAATGTTTAGCTTGTAACTGGATTCTCTTTCTTTCTGGGGAAAATGGTCACAAGATTGTGATAAGTATGCTGTGTGAATGAGAGATAGACTTGGATTAAAATATTTGCTGTTACCTTTTTCCTCAGCCCTGTTTGACCCTTGCACAATTTAGCAGTGTAGCAATATTCATTCTGTCCCTAATACAAATACCTCCATGGCCACTACTCCGGGGAACCAGTGAGGGAAATCAACATTTTAATGTTGCATTCATATAGATTTCAAAATTGAATGAGTGTGAAATAGCTGAACTGCAACACCATTAAAGGACAGTGCTCACACTTTGTATCCTAGACTAGCAGGACTCCATGTCAATTAAATACCTACTATAACTCTTTTTTTAAGGTATATTTTTTCTGGTATGGCCCCTCTCAGACCTCAGTCAGTGCTCATGTCTGCTGTGCATAACTGTTTCAGTATTAGCTACCTGTATGTTCTGTTGTGTTTTTATTAAGAGTATTTTTGTGTGTGTGTGTGTGTGTGTGTGCGCGCGTGCGCGCACGTGTGCGTGTTTTTTTAAATGTCATTTAATGATTCCTTAACTTATTTTTGGTGTTTTACAAACTTTTTTTTAGTGAGTTTGGTATACTTCTTCCCTGCTTAGTCAGTTCAGAATTTCCAGGTGTTCAGCAATGGAAATTGTGAATGATGGGATTTCAATAAAATATTTTACTAGTCGCTGACTTAGACTTGTGTTGTTTTTTGGTTTGCGGTTAGCTCGACCTAGCCATCATGATTGACCCTACGTGCTGATACCTCATGACAGCTAATGAAGTACTTTTGGAACTGTAGTCACTGTCGTAATGTTTGAAACACAGCAGCTGGTTTGCACAGAGCGAGATCACAATGTATTTGAGGAACAGATATTGGAATTCTCCTTTTTTTAATACTTTGGGATCCAGCCAAGTGAAGGACTAAGATTTCCAGGTAATGTACATGGAAGTATTCAGCTATCAATTAGGGTTCAACCCAATCTTTTAATTTTCTTCCATAGCCCGATGTACATTCTTCTCTCTCAAACATGGACTCAGTGTATTTTTCACACTGTTCCAATGGTAAATGTTAATGTGTATTTATGTTTTTGTGATTTTATGCACTACTGAACAGTGCCTTTCATGATGCAGAGAATCCTGTGGTCAGAACACTGAGCACAAGGATTTTGCTGCTGTGGAGAGCCTGTCACTAGCCTTTGGTTCTGGGAATGATGCCAAGGCTGATCTCAACTGTTCTCAAAAGGCCATGACCCCACATTCCATTGTCCCATACTTGGAAATGGCAATGCATGACCTGAACTGGATTGAATTAGCAGAGTGAAAAAAAGCAGGAAAAAGCTTTACTAATTCAACTGTTTTTAGATGCCAGCTGCAGAAGTTGACCTATTCCCAGTTGGGCAGCCGTAAAACTAAGAGTCCCAAGGCAGCCACTAACGTCCTAGCAGGTAAGACATGGACAACCCCTGCTCAGCTGGCATTGGGTAATTACCACTAACATCAGCAGACTTGGTTGGTAACACAGAAGCAAGAAGTCATTCTGTCCTCCAAGTTATTTCTCGATGCACTTACAAATAGAGTGTGGATTTGAAATAAATAATCAATATAATTAAAATTAGAAATATCACTTGTTGAGGCAGCTTCATCCACCTTTGCATTGCTAACATTTGAACAATTTGTCTCATTAACCCTCTTATGAACTGATTCCTCTTACCTGTAATAACAACAGGCAGACCAATGTTATGTTAAACTATAGAAGGAGAATCTTTATTATAATCATAAATGTGAACTTTTCCCAGTCCAAATTTAATACATTATTTTCCTCCCTCTGGTGCCAGGTTCCAATTAAACAATTCTCAAATGAAAGGGCATCAATCATTTAAAGAAATTAACACAAAAACAGCTACACAAACCAATTTCCCAGTTTGGGTCATGCAGAAAATGTGCCCCAAAACTCATGATTTTAAAAAATTAAATAAATTCTTTGTTCCACACCACCCACCCCTCCCCTCCATACACACATCAGATCTATTAGGTTGGAAGTGGTTCTTAAACCCTTAAGAATTCAATTTCATAGCAGTTCCCAAGTGCCCTAGCATCACAGATGTTGAAATTCAAAGACAGATTTAATCCAGCAGAGCCTTCTTCAAACAAACTGGAGTGTAAATAGGATTCTCCATTGCTTGGCCAGGGCATACAGCACCCTGAATCTTTTATTTTAAAAAGTCACAAATCAAGTTTCAAGTGGAAACTGTAGAGCTTGTTTAGAGTGAAAATTAATGTTACTAATATTGGCAAATGGTTTTAAGAGCCAGGACTGACTATTTGGGGAAAGGAACAACTGAGGTGGGTGTGTATGTTGGGGTGGGTGGGTGGGGGGGGCGGAGAGAGAGTGTGAATGTTGGGTAGTGATTTGACTGATACGGCCTCACGTTCCTTACTCCAGTCCCTGACCAGTGGCAAGTTGCAGTTGTCCCGACATGGAAGCCACAAGGCTTTCCACAAAAGCCAGTTCCTTTATAACAGAAGAGCCAAGGTAGAGTAATATCATTCTAAAGAAGGAATCTGTTTAATAACAGCAGCAGCAAAGTATACACTGAAATGCAGGAAAGTGAAGTAGGAAATTGGGGTACTACCCCATTTTTACTTAAATTATTTTGTACAAACATCAAATCTGAATGGACCACAGGTTTTGATCTCCATAATTAGCAATGGCAGCAATAATAAAAAAAGATGTGTATGTTACAGAGTGGCTAGCATCAAAGGGACTGATTGCAGAGCTAGAACTCTGTCCTAGGAACAGAGTCAACAGAGACATTGGGGCACCTCAGGCAAAACCCAGGGGTTTTAAAAACAAATCCCTGCAGCCAAATTTATATTTAAACTTAAAATGTGATTAAGAATTACTTAAGAAAATAGGGTTGAACTGGGTAGGGGGCATGAAAGCAAATTAATTTTCAGGTGAGAAATTGCTGCAGGTTAATAATATAATTCCGATACACAGAGCCAGACATCTTTCTATAGGAGATAAATTAGAAAAAAAGGATTGGATTGTTTTGGGTAATTTACAGCAATGGGAAAATGGCATGTCATCTCTACATATATCCTGTACAGGTGATCTATTATACATATGTCTTTTAACTAAGCAGGTACTCTACCTGCTCATTAGGAAATTATCAAGTCCCATTGCAGTCTCAGATCAGTCAAGTTACCAACTTCTGTCTCAAAGAACTTTATAAAATAGTCATTTGAGGCAAGATAATGGAGATCTGAACAGAGAGCAGGAGGCTCATTTAACTGACAGTACAAGAAAAGCATGGCCTTTTTTACATCAGCAAATACAATGCAACAACCGAAAATCTAAAAGATTAGCTTTCTCTATGTTACAGTGTGTGTCAAGATCCGAGTTGAATTAGAACAAGAAATCAATTTCTCTGAATGAAGAAGTGTTGCACAAATTGGGAGAAGATGTCTGAGCTTGTGAAGAGAGATGAACTGAAGGAATCCCACCTTGTTATGCTGGTTCCCAGCTGGATCAAAGCGTCAGTCCAGGAGGAAGTGTGTTTAAAAAGTAGGTAGCTTTGCAGATATATTAACCACGTCTTATCACTACTTAACCAAATACCACATGGCAATCAAGTGTGTTGCCAGCAGCTGAGAACCAAATGATTACTGAATGGGGCTCATGTCTTAAGGCTTTCATCCCCTCTGCACTTGACTTAGGAACAAAATCCTGGCGATGAAGAGACCAACTGAATCACCCAATCCCTGACAACTATCTGTGTTTGAAGTCGATACAGATTTGGGCTATGAAAATGCCTAATCAATGCACACTGTGCAGAGCTAGACCTACAGTCCTAACTCAGCTGGAATCCAAGCCAGAACTAGTCAGACACAGCAAATTTCTCTATGCCCATTGACATTCAAGAGAGTCCAGTATCAAACGAGAATTCTGCTTGTTGAGGTATAATACACACACTTCCTAAAATTGAAAACACCTAAATAAAGATTGAACTGAAAATCAAAATGGTGGTTCAAGCCTTTGTTAAGATGTTTGCATCAGTTGGATTGCTCAGATATCTGTGTCCTCAGTTTAAGTATTGAAGATGGGAAAAACACCTGCCTTGGAACCTCAGAAACCCTGGAGTTTAGTGTCAGACCCAGTCACTGCTGTAAGATGATGACTGAGCCTTTGTGTATGCAGAAGTTAGTTTCTATCACCAGCATTCATTTAGACAGGGACTGGAGATGGGGCCAAAGATTGTGGGAGACTAAACCAAATACTGAGTCCATCTACCACTGCCTCTTCTTACCTAACTTGTTCACCTGTTCATTCTCACCCTGGCTGTCTCAATCAACTCTCATCTTTTCACAATTCTGGCCAGCAGTACACACACTGACAAAATAAAGGGTGGGCACAACTGGAGGAGAGATCCACCTTCACTCCGACCCAAACATGGCGGTCCTTAAAGCACATTTCACATACCAGCAATGTCTTTGCTTCATCCCCAATCCTTGTGGGTGGGGGGGTATAATTTCTCCAGGTTGATAATTGCTTCTCTATTCCTCCTCCAACTAGTGAATATGCCAATTCCCTTGCCTCTCCTGTCACTGTTTCCTTCTTGGACACGAACACTGATCCTAGCTCACAAACTTGAGGCCAGAACCAAACTCTCAGACAGCAGCAGGTCCAAGTGGGCTAATGCCCACTCTACTATAGACATCTATTCTCCAATCCCCGTTTTCAAGGGAGTATTTCTAACCTAGAAACTGGATGGCAGCCCCTGGTGGTACTTGGGACTCGTGGTTCCTACAGTGAAGGGGCATTTTTGGTGGTGAGCAAGAAACAGTACACCTACTGAACTTGTCCAACTCACCAGTGACACCATCCACGCCTCAGGGAGATCCAGGAACAACGACTGGGCAGGAGGACCAAAGAAACCAGGGAGGAATATAATATTTTCACTCTGGGTGGATGAAGACATGCAATGTGAGAAGGAGATTACAGGTAAAGTTTATAAATACATTGCTGTGTCGCATCTCTCTGTAATGCCCTGGAAATAGTCATGCAAAATGAAATAATCATAGTTAATGTGGGCCAACACTGCATCTAACAGACCAGAGGCTACTTAACAGTTACAGATTGAAAAAAAAATGGGGTTGGGGACCCTGGAAGAAATTTCTGCCTTGGAAGTTTAACCCAGAATTAAATTATTCTGGCGGGGAAGACGAAGGAATAAAGGAATGGTCAGGGAGCTCAACATTCAGCTGAATAAAGAATGTTTGTCAATAATTTCTGAGATTAATCTATTGTTTAATTAAGTTTTAAAAAGACAGAAGACAGGAAGGTTGCATTAATTAATTCACAAATTCTCAGAAACTTCAACAGCGAAGAACTTCCAAAGACGTTCCCTTTTCCAACCTTACTTAAGTTGCTTTGGGTTAGGGAAGAAGCCTTGACTGGGATGCATAAACTATTAAATGGGGCTATTCAGTAAATAAATCTAAACAGGAAGTCCAGAATGAAATGGAAACAACTCAGAAACAGCCATGATTATTTTGTCTTGTACAGAAATGATGTTCCAATCTCCTGATTTCACAAGGAGGAGCCTGATTTTAAACAGCTCCTGGGCACATAAGCAGATAGTGTTGGTTTTGTAGTGTAACAGGACATAAGAAGTTGGGGTGGAGAAAAAAAAGTGAAGGCTTGAAGGGGGTGGGGGGGGGTGGGGGAGAAAGAGTGAGTGAGTGAATGATGGTGGTGGTATAAGGAGGAAGGAGATGGAAGAGGGACATTAAGAATGTAGGGATTCTGGAAAGTGAGCCCCCCCCCTGCCAAACCAATCACCCTTCAATCAACATCAGGAAGCTGGGCAGAGAGCCCATTGGCACCAGGATTACAATCAGAACCAGTTGCTAACTGAAGGCACAAATCTTGGAAAAGGGCCTTGGCTCATTCTCCCTGGGAACAAGTTAACAAAGCAGGAATTCTGAGAATTAAACCTTATTCAGGCCCAGTTCTCCGAAGAATGATGATGTACAGGAGTGGGAGAAAAATGAAGGAGAGAGTATGGGAAGCAAAAGGTGTAGAGTGGAAAGGGAAAACAGGAGGAGGAAGAGGGATATTACTTTTAATCCAATAAATGCTACAATTGAGTCTATAATTAGGCAACTGCTGAGTTTAGAAGTTCCTCACAATTACATACTCTTTTCAGGCCACAAGTAATAAACCTGCTCTTCTTCATCTCAACTACCTGGAGAAATCCACTCACTACAGTGTTAGTGTAGTACACAATGTGAGATCCAAAGTTAATGGCCTCTGCTTCAAGTCACCATATATGCAGGAGGAGGGATATGGGGAAAAGGAAAGAGGCAGGGTGTGGAGTTCAACAAATCTGCCATCCCACAGTGACATGTCAAGAATGTGTGCAATACATGATCAGTCAGATAAAAAAAAACTAAAAAATAAACTTAAAACACTAATGCAAAAAATAAATCTCAAAACTGAAAGAATCCAGCCTAGAAAGTGTCAGCTTGAGTTCTTGCTCAACTGTTCCGATTAAACCTGGTGCCTCCAACAATCCTGGACAAGTTCGCACGGCTTCCTTTACAGCTTGAGTTCATTGGCAATTTTGGACGCTATATTCTTAAACGCTATGGAGGTGCCAGATATGCGTTTGAAACGGACTCCGTTGAGGGAGAGTCGGGGCAGTTTGCACACTTCCATCTCCCATTGCACCAGGTTGTCCTTGGTGGGGTCCCCATGCATACAGAACAGCATGTACCGCTCCCGTCCCTCATGCTCACAGTTATTGGCATCCAGCACCTTGCCGATCTCTTTCATCATCTCATTGGGCTCCATTGAACTTGTTGTCTTCATACTCCACGTGAAACGTAGTGACCTAGGTTTGGCATCTTTATTCTCGTCTTTCTCCGCACTGAGATTGGATCTGGAGGAAGAGGCGAGACAGATTACAATTCAAATTAAACCCAGTTGACAAAACAGAAACAGGCCATTCAGCCCATCAGCTGATGTTTCAGCTCCATATGAGCCTCACCATCACCCTATCCTTTTCTCCCGTGTGTTTACCCAGCTTCCCTCCCTTAAATGTATCAACAGGATTTCCTTATGGGAACAAGTCCCACATTCTTCCCACCCTCTAGGCAAGGGACGTTTCATATTGATGGAGCACATTGAGTTTAATGTCTATATTATCAAAACCTTTCATAACCTTCAGCAATCCATCAGATCATCCTGAGCCTTTCCTATCACTCCCCACAACACACACTGCACATAAGGTCTACCTCCTTTTTAATTGGATTCACAGCCAGGATTGTAATTTTTAGAACTCCAGGCCATTCAGTCCATCGAGTGCACACTGAACTTCCAAACAGCATCCCACTCAGAGCCCCATCCTATCCCTGTAACCCTGCAGTTCCCATGGTCAATCACCCTAACCTGCGCATCTTTGTGATTGTGGGAGGAAACCCCACGCAGACATGGAGAGAATGTGCAAACTCCACAGTCACCCAAGGCCGGAATCGAACCCAGGTCCCTGGCACTGTGAGGCAGCAGTGCTAACCACTGAGCCACCTTAAGCTTCTGCAAATACCATAAGATAGAGAAGTATCAAGTCTGCTCTGCCATTCAATGAGATCATGGCTGATCTGATCATCAACTCCATTTTCCTGCCTTTTCCCCCATAACCTCTGATTGCTCACTTTATTTAATCAAATTTATTTGATTATAAATCTCTACCTCAGCATTGAAGGTGGTCAGCATGACCTACTTTTTTAAAAATTGCTCCAAGGGTGGACCCATCCCTAAATGCTCTGAAGGAGGTGGTAAATCACTGCAGTCCACAGCTGTTAGGAATGTCACAGAAACTGCATAAAAAAAAACTGTCCCACTTCTGTAATCCCTTGTTCCAGCCAGCAAGAGTCATCAGTCCAGAGACAAGGCCGAGGCACAGTTTGCACTGGGCAGTTGCAGGACAAGAAACTTAAATTGTCCTTGATTCATAGGAACCGGACTGAAGCATTTGACAGAAGCTACAGTTCACAGGCTAAGGTGTAACGAGCGTGAGGCAGATTTCAAACAGAGAAGCCAAGAGTGAGATCCCAGTACGCAGCACAATTGAGGAAGGGCGAAGGATAGGCTGTTCAAAGACAGGCAGGAGGGTGGAAGGATGGGGAAGGAGAGCGAGGAGGGGAAAAGGGGACGGGGGAAATGGCAGAGAGGGAAGGGATCGAGGGAGAGGGTGCAGGGAGAAGGCAGGCGGGAGCTCGAGGAGTCAGCAAGGGAGGAATGAGAGTACAGGGCAGGGGAGTGGGTTGGGCAGAAGGCAGGAAAATGGTTCGGGGAGGAGTGTGGGGAGAGGGCGGGGGGAGTGAATCGGGGGGAGGGCAGGGGAATGAATCGGGGAGAGAGGGAGGAGTGCAGGGAGAGGGCAGGAGAGTGAGTCTGGGAGGAGCGCGGGAAGTGGGTAGGGGAGAAGCACGGGGAGAGGGCAAGGTAGGAGCGTGAGGAGAAGGCAGGGGAGTGGGTGTACGCCTAGGGTTTGCAGTTTGTGTTGACTCCAGTCTGATATGGAGGTGAAAATGCTGAATCTTCCAGTGATGCTACTGATACATATCTGGAAACCTGAAGATTGCCCACAACAGATCACCCACAGCTAGAATCAATGCCATTGCAATAGTCTACAATTTATCAGGAAAATCAAAGACTGGCTCCGGAATTGATTTGCATTTTCTGTACTGCTTAGAGGCGACAGAGAGAGAAAGAGTGCCCAGTAAAATCAAACGAAAGTTATTCCTGATTAGGTACCAATCGGGAATGTGGGAAATATTGTTGGTGAGGTGTTTTAGCCGTGTCTCAAAAAACCAGATCCCAACGGATGGGAGATAATGGGGTGTTGGAATAAAGCGCAGACAAAGGATTGATCAGAATCTGAACCAACTGAGATACACAGACACACAGCTCACTGCTCAGGGTGTGACTGACACACACACACAGATTACTGCGCGACTGACATAAATGCAGAACTCACTGGTCGGGGGAACAATCACAGGAACAGAGCTCACTGATCAGGGTGCGACTGACACGCACAGAGCTCACAACTCCGCATGTGACTGACGCGCAGAGCTCATGGTGCGACTGACACATGCACATAAGTTCACAGAATTAGTGACTGATACATGCGCACAGAGCTCACTAACCTACTGACACGCAAGTGCAGAGTGCAAGGCGAGACTGACACACTCGCAAAGTTCACTGTGCGACTGACACACATACAAAGCATTCTGCACGATTGACACGCACGGAACTCACTGCATGACTGACACATGCACAGAGCTCACTGCTCAAGTTGTAACTAACGCGCGCAGAGCTCACTGCTCAGTGTGCGACTGACGCGCGCAGAGCTCACTGCTCAGTGTGCGACTGACGCGCGCAGAGCTCACTGCTCAGTGTGCGACTGACGCGCGCAGAGCTCACTGCTCAGTGTGCGACTGACGCGCGCAGAGCTCACTGCTCAGTGTGCGACTGACGCGCGCAGAGCTCACTGCTCAGTGTGCGACTGACGCGCGCAGAGCTCACTGCTCAGTGTGCGACTGACGCGCGCAGAGCTCACTGCTCAGTGTGCGACTGACGCGCGCAGAGCTCACTGCTCAGTGTGCGACTGACGCGCGCAGAGCTCACTGCTCAGTGTGCGACTGACGCGCGCAGAGCTCACTGCTCAGTGTGCGACTGACGCGCGCAGAGCTCACTGCTCAGTGTGCGACTGACGCGCGCAGAGCTCACTGCTCAGTGTGCGACTGACGCGCGCAGAGCTCACTGCTCAGTGTGCGACTGACGCGCGCAGAGCTCACTGCTCAGTGTGCGACTGACGCGCGCAGAGCTCACTGCTCAGTGTGCGACTGACGCGCGCAGAGCTCACTGCTCAGTGTGCGACTGACGCGCGCAGAGCTCACTGCTCAGTGTGCGACTGACGCGCGCAGAGCTCACTGCTCAGTGTGCGACTGACGCGCGCAGAGCTCACTGCTCAGTGTGCGACTGACGCGCGCAGAGCTCACTGCTCAGTGTGCGACTGACGCGCGCGCAGAGCTCACTGCTCAGTGTGCGACTGACACGAAACACACAAAGAGCTCACTGACTGACACAAATGCAGAGCTCACTGCTCAGTGTGCGACTGACAAACAGGCACAGAGCTCATTGCTCAGTGTGCGATCGACGCGCTTAGAGCTCAGTGTGCAACCGACACGTGCACAGAGTTCACTGCTCAGTGTGCGACCGACACGCGCACAGAGCTCACTGATCAGTGTGCGACCAACACGCACGCAGAGCTCACTGCTCAGTGTGCGACTGACACGCACGCAGAGCTCACTGCTCAGTGTGCGACCGACACGCGCGCAGAGCTCACTGCTCAGCGTGCAACCGACACGCGCGCAGAGCTCACTGATCAGTATGCGACTGACACACGCGCAGAGCTCACTGCTCAGTGTGCGACTGACACACGCGCAGAGCTCACTGCTCAGTGTGCGACCAACACGCACGCAGAGCTCACTGCTCAGTGTGCGACTGACACGCGCGCAGAGCTCACTGTTCAGTGTGCGACTGACACGAAACACGCAAAGAGCTCACTGTCTGACTGACACAAATGCAGAGCTCACTGCTCAGTGTGCGACTGACAAACAGGCACAGAGCTCACTGATCAGTGTGCGACTGACACATGCACAGACTGCCACTGACAGATGCACAGAGCTCACTGCGAGACCGACAGGTGCACAGAGCTCACTGCGCGACTGACATAGCAACAGCGCTCACTTTGCGACCAACAGGAGCACAGAGCTCATTGCGCGACTGACACAGCAACAGCGCTCACTGTGCGACCGACAGGTGCACAGAGCTTACAGCATGACCGACACGCGCACAGAGCTCACTGCACGACAGACACAGCAAGTGCTCACTGCGCGACCAACACACGCACAGAGCTCACTGCGCGACCGACAAACACGCAGAGCTCACTGCACGACAGACACAGCAAGTGCTCACTGCGCGACCAACACACGCACAGAGCTCACTGCATGACTGACAAACACGCACAGAGCTCACTGCATGACTGACAAACACGCACAGAGCTCATTGCACAACCGACACAGCAACAGCTCTCACTGCGTGACTGACACACTCTCAGCACTCACTGTTCAGGGTGCGACAGACACACACGCACACAGAGCTCACTGCGCGACTGGCACACACAAAGAGCTCACTGCTCTGGGTGCGACAGACACAGAGCTCACTGCTCTGGGTGCGACAGACACAGAGCTCACTGCTCTGGGTGCGACTGGCGCAGAGCTCACTGCTCTGGGTGCGACTGGCGCAGAGCTCACTGCTCTGGGTGCGACTGGCGCAGAGCTCACTGCTCTGGGTGCGACTGGCGCAGAGCTCACTGCTCTGGGTGCGACAGACACAGAGCTCACTGCTCTGGGTGCGACAGACACAGAGCTCACTGCTCTGCCTGCGACTGACACAAAGCTCACTGCTCTGGGTGCGACTGACGCAGAGCTCACTGCTCTGGGTGCGACTGACGCAGAGCTCACTGCTCTGGGTGCGACTGACGCAGAGCTCACTGCTCTGGGTGCGACTGACGCAGAGCTCACTGCTCTGGGTGCGACTGACGCAGAGCTCACTGCTCTGGGTGCGACTGACGCAGAGCTCACTGCTCTGGGTGCGACTGACGCAGAGCTCACTGCTCTGGGTGCGACTGACGCAGAGCTCACTGCTCTGGGTGCGACTGACGCAGAGCTCACTGCTCTGGGTGCGACTGGCGCAGAGCTCACTGCTCTGGGTGCGACTGGCGCAGAGCTCACTGCTCTGGGTGCGACTGGCGCAGAGCTCACTGCTCTGGGTGCGACTGGCGCAGAGCTCACTGCTCTGGGTGCGACTGGCGCAGAGCTCACTGCTCTGGGTGCGACTAACACAGCTCACTGCTCTGGGTGCGACTAACACAGCTCACTGCTCTGGGTGCGACTAACACAGCTCACTGCTCTGGGTGCGACTAACACAGCTCACTGCTCTGGGTGCGACTAACACAGCTCACTGCTCTGGGTGCGACTAACACAGCTCACTGCTCTGGGTGCGAATGACACAGAGCTGACTGCTCTGGGTGCGACTGAAACATGCAGAGAGCTCACTGTCTGACTGACACAAATGCAGAGCTCACTGGTCAGGGGGCAACAATCACAGGCACAGAGCTCACTGCTCAGGTTGCGACTGACACGCAGATCTCACTGATCGTGGGCAACAAGCACATGCGCAGAGCTCACCACTCCGCACATGACTGACACACATGCAGAGTACATGGTTCCACACATGACTGACACATGCGCAGAGCTCACGGCTCCACAGATTACTGACATGCGCAGAGTACACGGCATGACTGACACATGGGTATAAGCTCACCACACAACTAACTCGCACAGAGCTTACGGAGTGACTGATACATGCGCACAGAGCTCACTGACCTACTGACATGTATGTGCAGAGCTCAAGGTGCGATTGACACACTCGCAAAGTTCACTGTGCGATTGACACACATGCAGAGCATTCTGCGCGACTGACACACTCGCACGGAACTCACTGCGCGACTGACACACACTGAGCTCACTGCGCGACCAACAGGCACACAGCTCACTGTGCGACCAACAAACATGCACAGAGCTCACTGCACGACCGACAAACACACAGAGCACACTGTGCGACCGACACAGCAACAGCGCTCACTGTCAGGGTGCGACAGACACGCGCGCATACAGCTAACTATGCAATTGACACACGCACACACAGAGCTCACTGCTCGACTGTCACAGGTGCGCACAGCTCACCGCGCAACTGGCACAGGCGCACACAGCTCACCGCACGACTGAAACACACACAGAGCTCATTGCTCTGGGTGTGACTGGCACACGCACAGAGCTCACTGCTCAGTGTGCAACTGACACATGCGCAGAGCTCACTGCTTACTGTGCGACCGACACACGCGTGGAGCTCACTGCTCAGTGTGCGACCGACAAACAGGCACAGAGCTCACTGATTAATGTGCGATTGGTACGTGCACAGACCACCACTGACAGGTGCACAATGCTCACTGTGCGACCAACACAACAACAGCACTCACTGCGCGACCGACAGGTGCACAGAGCTCACTGCGTGACTGACGCGTGCATGGAGCGCACTGCGCGACCGACACGCGCACAGAACTCACTGTGCGACCGATGCGTGCACAGAGCTCATTGTGCGACTGACACATGCGCAGAGCTCACTGCTCAGTGTGCGACCGAGACGCGCGCAAAGCTCACTGCTCAGTGTGCGACCGACAAACAGGCATAGAGCTCACTAATCAGTGTGCAACTGACACATGCACAGACCGCCGCTGACAGGTGCACAGAGCTCACTGCATGACCGACAAAAACACACAGCGCTCACTGGGCGACCGACGCGCGCACAGAGCTCACTGGGCGACCGACGCGCGCACAGAGCTCACTGGGTGACCGACGCGCGCACAGAGCTCATTGTGCGACTGACACATGCGCAGAGCTCACTGCTCAGTGTGCGACCGAGACGCGCGCAAAGCTCACTGCTCAGTGTGCGACCGACAAACAGGCATAGAGCTCACTAATCAGTGTGCAACTGACACATGCACAGACCGCCGCTGACAGGTGCACAGAGCTCACTGCATGACCGACAAAAACACACAGCGCTCACTGGGCGACCGACGCGCGCACAGAGCTCACTGGGCGACCGACGCGCGCACAGAGCTCACTGGGCGACCGACGCGCGCACAGAGCTCATTGTGCGACTGACACATGCGCAGAGCTCACTGCTCAGTGTGCGACCGAGACGCGCGCAAAGCTCACTGCTCAGTGTGCGACCGACAAACAGGCATAGAGCTCACTAATCAGTGTGCAACTGACACATGCACAGACCGCCGCTGACAGGTGCACAGAGCTCACTGCATGACCGACAAAAACACACAGCGCTCACTGGGCGACCGACGCGCGCACAGAGCTCACTGGGCGACCGACGCGCGCACAGAGCTCACTGGGCGACCGACGCGCGCACAGTGCTCACTGGGCGACCGACGCGCGCACAGAGCTCACTGGGCGACCGACGCGCGCACAGAGCTCACTGCGCGACCGACTGTGCGCACAGAGCTCACTGCGCGACCGACTGTGCGCACAGAGTTCAAAGCGCGACCAACGTGCACACAGAGCACAATGCTCAGTGTGCGACCGACAAACAGGCATAGAGCTCACTAATCAGTGTGCAACTGACACATGCACAGACCGCCGCTGACAGGTGCACAGAGCTCACTGCATGACCGACAAAAACACACAGCGCTCACTGCGCGACCGACGCGCGCACAGAGCTCACTGTGCGACTGACGCGCGCACAGAGCTCACTGGGCGACCGACGCGTGCACAGAGCTCACTGGGCGACCGACGCGCGCACAGAGCTCACTGCGCGACCGACGCGCGCACAGAGCTCACTGCGCGACCGACGCGCGCACAGAGCTCACTGCGCGACCGACGCGCGCACAGAGCTCACAGCGCGACCGACTGTGTGCACAGAGCTCAAAGCGCGACCGACTGTGCGCACAGAGCTCAAAGCGCGACCAACGTGCACACAGACCTCACTGCACAACCGACAAACACGCACAGAGCTCACTGCGCAACTGACAAACACACAGAGCTCACTGCGCGACCGACAGGCGTCCAGCGCTCACTGCGCGACTGACAAACACTCACAGAGCTCACTGCGCGACTGACAAACGCACATAGCACACTACGCGACTGACAAACATGCATAGAGCTCACTGCGCGACCGACACGCGCACAGAGCTCACTGCGTGACTGACACGTGCACACAGCTAACCATGCAACTGACACGCGCACAGAGCCCACACCTCAGGTTGCAGCTGACACAGGCGCACACAGCTCACCGCTCGACCGACACATACACACAGCTCACTGCTCGACCGACAGACACAGAGCTCACTGCTCTGGGTGCGACAGACACAGAGCTCACTGCTCTGGGTGCGACAGACACAGAGCTCACTGCTCTGGGTGCGACAGACACAGAGCTCACTGCTCTGGGTGCGACAGACACAGAGCTCACTGCTCTGGGTGCGACAGACACAGAGCTCACTGCTCTGGGTGCGACAGACACAGAGCTCACTGCTCTGGGTGCGACAGACACAGAGCTCACTGCTCTGGGTGCGACAGACACAGAGCTCACTGCTCTGGGTGCGACAGACACAGAGCTCACTGCTCTGGGTGCGACAGACACAGAGCTCACTGCTCTGGGTGCGACAGACACAGAGCTCACTGCTCTGGGTGCGACAGACACAGAGCTCACTGCTCTGGGTGCGACAGACACAGAGCTCACTGCTCTGGGTGCGACAGACACAGAGCTCACTGCTCTGGGTGCGACAGACACAGAGCTCACTGCTCTGGGTGCGACAGACACAGAGCTCACTGCTCTGGGTGCGACAGACACATAGCTCACTGCTCTAAGTGTGACTGACACAGAGCTCACTGCTCTAAGTGTGACTGACACAGAGCTCACTGCTCTGGGCGCGGCTGACACAGGGAGCAACTGACACAGAGCTCACTGCCTTGGGTGCAACTGACAGAGCTCACTGCGACTGACACAGATTTCACTGCTCTATGCGCGACTGACACAGGGAGCAACTGACACAGAGCTCACTGCTCTGGGTGCGACTGACAGAGCTCACTGCTCAGTGCGACTGACGCAGATTTCACTGCTCTGGGAGCGACTGGCAGAGAGCTCACTGCTCTGGGTGCGACTGACACAGAGCTCACTGCCCTGGGTGCGACTGACACAGAGCTCACTGCCCTGGGTGCGACTGACACAGAGCTCACTGCTCTAAGTGTGACTGACACAGAGCTCACTGCTCTGGGCGCGGCTGACACAGGGAGCAACTGACACAGAGCTCACTGCCTTGGGTGCAACTGACAGAGCTCACTGCGACTGACACAGATTTCACTGCTCTATGCGCGACTGACACAGGGAGCAACTGACACAGAGCTCACTGCTCTGGGTGCGACTGACAGAGCTCACTGCTCAGTGCGACTGACACAGATTTCACTGCTCTGGGAGCGACTGGCAGAGAGCTCACTGCTCTGGGTGCGACTGACACAGAGCTCACTGCCCTGGGTGCGACTGATACAGAGCTCACTGCTCTGGGCGTGACTGACAGAGCTCACTGCTCTGGGCGCGACTGACAGAGCCCACTGCTCTGGGCGCGACAGACACAGAGCTCACTGCTCTGGGCGCGACTGGCAGAGAGCTCACTGCTCTGGGTGCGACTGACACAGAGCTCACTGCCCTGGGTGCGACTGATACAGAGCTCACTGCTCTGGGCGTGACTGACACAGAGCTCACTGCTCAATGCGACTGACACAGAGCTCACTGCTCAATGCGACTGACACAGAGCTCACTGCTCTGGGCGCGACTGACAGAGCTCACTGCTCTGGGCGCGACTGACACAGAGCTCACTGCTCAGGTTATGAGTGACACACAGAGCTCACTGTTCAGGATGTGACTGACAAACACGCACTGAGCTCACTGGTCTGTGTTTAAGTGACATGCACAGAGCTCACTGTTCTGGATGCAACACACACACACACACACACACACCTTTCCCTGTGGGCCACAGGTAGTTGTGGGTGCTGGTCTTTCATGCGTTGAAGAGCAAGGGACAACTAATGCAGGAAATTTCTTTTGGAATGCTGACAGTTTTGAAGTGTTTAGGGATCTGGTTTGAATTCGATTGACACGTTCATCTTGGGCTGAAATTAGAAAGTGTGGAGGCAATAGAGGCACAAGCTTTATAGAAATGGCTTTACATTCTCACCTTGAGCCCTCAGCCCGCTCTCTGCTGTCTCCCTCAATGGGCATCCTCAAAAAAATAATCAAAGTTCAAATTTAGAACAAAACAAAGGGAAGACATCTTTTTAGATAAAAGCTGCAGACAATAAGTAGGTGGAACATCTTGTTACTGGTAATCCCCACTTTCCAAAAGTTTACTTTATGCAATTTTGCTTTTACAAAAGAGCTACATCACTATCTGTTTTCGCGAATCTGAAGAGGATTTTCGCTTTTACGAAAAACGATACTTTTTTCCACATAAATCATGTTCCTTCACATGACGCCATTTTCGGCTTGAAAGATATCCTGGGAACGCCTTACTTTTGAATAGCAGGAGCTACCTCTACCCTGAATCCCACTTCCACCTGCACTATTTGATGGGCTTGAGAGTCCTGAACAACCTCCCTCATGAACAGAGTTCTGAATGTTTCAGGAAGTCTTTCCATGAAACCTACAATCCGACTGCAACTTCTCTTGTTTCCATCCTTAGCTTCCCGCCAGAGACACTACAGAGATCCCTCAGCAACCCAGAAAGAACCTATACCAGCTGCAGCTCACGTTGTCCTACACCCACTTTCAGGCTCTGTTCACTGCAGTCTCTTCCTGATGATTGGCTGCCCTGCTGTACAGACAGGAGCAGAGCACATCACCTCCACAGCATATGCTTAACATCTCAGACTGAGCAGCATCAATACTGACAGTGACGGCATTATTTTAAAATCAACTTTTTCAGAAATGTTGCTACAAACTTCTGGGGCAGCTGAGTTTTGAACCTGAGACTTTTAGCACAGGGGCAGGGATGCTACCACTATGTCACAAGAGCCCTCTGGGGAGTTTGCTATTGATAACTATACTATAGTTAGTTACAGGATGTGTTACTGACGTGATGATCGATTTCAGGGTGTGTTACTGACGTGATGATCTATTTCAGGGTGTGTTACTGACGTGGCGATCGATTTCAGGGGGTGTTACTGATGTGGTGATCGCTTTCAGGGTGTGTTACTGACGTGGTGATCGATTTCAGGGTGTGTTACTGACGTGATCGATTTCAGGGTGCGTTACTGACGTGGTGATCGATTTCAGGGTGTGTTACTGACGTGGTGATCGATTTCAGGATGTGTTACTGACGTGATCGATTTCAGGGTGCGTTACTGACGTGGTGATCGATTTCAGGGTGTGTTACTGACGTGGCGATCGATTTCAGGGTGTATTACTGACGTGGCGATAGATTTCAGGGTGTGTTACTGATGTGATGATCGATTTCAGAGTGTGTTACTGATGTGATGATCGATTCCAGGGTGTGTTATTGACGTGATGATCGATTCCAGGGTGTGTTATTGACGTGATGATCGATTTCAGGGCGTGTTACTGACGTGATGATCGATTTCAGGGCGTGTTACTGACGTGATGATCGATTTCAGGGTGTATTACTGACGTGGTGATCGATTTCAGGGCGTGTTACTGACGTGATGATCGATTTCAGGGCATGTTACTGACGTGATGATTGATTTCAGGGTGTGTTACTGACGTGGTGATCGATTTCAGGGTGTGTTACTGACGTGATCAATTTCAGGGTGTGTTACTGACGTGGCGATCGATTTCAGGGTGTATTACTGACGTGGCGATAGATTTCAGGGTGTGTTACTGATGTGATGATCGATTTCAGGGTGTGTTACTGACATGGTGATCGATTCCAGGGTGTGTTATTGACGTGATGATCGATTTCAGGGCGTGTTACTGACGTGCTGATTGATTTTAGGGTGCGTTATTGACGTGGTGATTGATTTCAGGATGTGTTACTGACGTGATTGATTTCAGGGTGCGTTACTGACGTGGTGACTGATTTTAGGATGTGATACGTGGTGATTGATTTTAGGGTGCGTTATTGACGTGCTGATTGATTTTAGGGTGCATTATTGACGTGGCTATTGATTTTAGGATGTGATATGTGGTGATTGATTTTAGGGTGTGTTACTGACGTGGTGATTGATTTTAGGGTGCGTTATTGACGTGGTGATTGATTTTATGGTGTGTTATTGACGTGGTGGTTGATTTTAGGGTGCATTATTGACGTGATTGATTTTAGGGTGCGTTATTGATGTGGTGATTGATTTTAGGGATTGATACGTGGTGATTGATTTGAGGGTGCGTTATTGACGTGGTGGCTGATTTTAGGGTGCGTTATTGATGTGGTGGTTGATTTTAGGGTGCGTTATTGATGTGGTGATTGATTTTATGGTGTGTTATTGATGTGGTGATTGATTTTAGGGTGCGTTATTGATGTGATTGATTTTAGGATGTGTCCCTGATGTGGTGATTGGTTTTGTGATGTGATATTGACGTGGTGATTGATTTCAAGGGGGGTTACTGACATGGTAATTGATTTCAGGATGTGTTTATGATATGGTGATTGATTTCAGCGTATGTTATGAATTGAAGTGGATTTGATTTAGGGCATGTTATTAATCAACTATATTGATTTGGGAGCGTGTTACTGACGTGGTGATTAATTTTGGGGTGCGTTACTGACGGTGGCTGATTTCAAGGTGAGTTATGAATTGAGGTGGGATCGATTTCAGGATGCGTTACTGACATGGTGATCGATTCAGAGTGTGTTACTGACGCTGTGATCGATTTCAGGGTGTGCTACTGATACAGTGATCAATTTTGGGGTGTGCTACTGATACAGTGATCAATTTTGGGGTGCAATACTGACATGGTGATTGATTTGAAGGGGTGCACAGAAGCGGTGACTGATTTCGGGGTGTGTTACTGACGTGGTGACTGATTTTGGCATGTGCTACTGACGTGGTGATTGATTTCAGGTTGTGTTATGAATTGAGTGAGGATTCAATTAGGGTGTGTTATTGACTAGGTGACTGATTTCTGGGTGTGTTATGAATTGAGGCAAGATCGATTTGGGGTGCATTACTGCCGCAGTGACTGACTTCGAGGCGTGTTACTGACGAGATGGATGATTTTGTGGGGTGTCACTGACATGGTGATTGGTCTCAGGGTGTGGTATGAATTGAGTTCAGATTCATTTGGGGTGTTTGATGAATTGAGGTGGGAATCATTTGGGGTGTGTTAGTGACTAGGTGACTGATTTCAGTGTCTTATGAATTGAGGTGGGATAGATTTCGGGATGCGTTACTGATGCGGTGATCGATTCAGGGTGCGTTACTGACACATTGATCGATTTCGGGGTGTGCTATTGATATAGTGACTGATTTCAGGGTATGCTACTGACATGGCAATTCATTTCACGGTGTGTTATGAATTCACGTGGGAGTCAGTTGAGGTGTGCTAAGAATTGCAGTGGTGAGTGGTGTTCCACAGGGCTCTGTTCTTGGGCCTCTACTCTTTGTAATTTTCATTAATGATTTGGATGATGAGATTGAAGGATGGGTTAGTAAGTTTGCAGACGACACAAAGGTTGGAGGTGTAGCTGACAGTATAGAGGACTGTTACAGGTTGCAGCGGGACATTGAGAGGATGCAGAGATGAGCTGAGAGATGGCAGATGGAGTTCAACCTGGATAAATGTGAAGAGATGCATTTTGGAAGGTCGAACTTGAAAGCTGAGTACAGGATTGAAGACAGGATTCTTGGGACTATGGAGGAACAGCGGGATCTTGGTGTGCAGGTACATAGATCCCTTAAAATTGCCACCCAAGTGGACAGGATTGTTAAGAAAGCATATGGTGTTTTGGCTTTCATTAACAGGGGGATTGAGTTTTAGAGCCGTGAGATCTTGTTGCAGCTCTATAAAACTTTGGTTATACCGCACTTGGAATACTGTGTCCAGTTCTGGTCGCCCTATTATAGGAAAGATGTGGATGCTTTGGAGAGGGTTCAGAGGAGGTTTACCAAGATGCTGCCTGGAATGGAGGGCTTATCTTACGAAGAAAGGCTGACTGAGCTCAGACTTTTTTTCATTGGAGAAAAGAAAGAGAGGGGACCTAATTGAGGTGTACAAGATAGTGAGAGGCATAGATAGAGTTAATAGCCAGAGACGTTTTCCCAGAGCAGAAATTGTTAACATGAGGGGTCATAGTTTTAAGCTGTTTGGCGGAAAATGTAGAGGGGATGTCAGAGGCGGGTTCTTTACACAGAGAGTTGTGGGAGCATGGAATGTGTTGCCAGCAGCAGTTGTGGAAGCGAGTTCATTGGGGATATTTAAGAGACTGCTGGACATGCATATGGTCACAGAAATGTGAGGGTGCATACATGAGGATCAGTGGTCGGCACAACATGGTGGGCTGAAGGGCCTGTTCTGTGCTGTACTGTTCTCTGTTCTAATTGAGGTGTGATTGATTTTGGGTGGTACTACTTACGTAGAGATTGATTTCAGAGTGTGTTACTGAGGTGGGGATTGACTTCGGCGTGTTACGAATTGAGGTTTGGATCGATTCGGGGTGTGTTATGGATTGACGTGAGATTAATTTCGGTGCATGTTACTGACGAGGTGCCTGATTTCGGGACGTATTACTAACGTGGCGATTGATTGCGGGACGTGTTACCGACGTGGAGCCAGGTTTCAAGGCTTGTTACTGACAAGGTGTCTGTTTTCGGGATGTGTTACTGACGAGGTGCCTGATATCGGGGGGTGTTACCGACGTGGTGACTGATTTCAGGATGTGTTACTGATGTGATTCATTTCAAGGCTTGTTCCCGACCTGGTAATTGATTTCGTGGCGTGTTACCGACGTGGCGATTGATTTCGGGGCATGTTACTGACGTGGTGCCTGATTTAGGGGCGTGTTACTGACGTGGTGATTAATTTCGGGACATGTTACCGATGTGGTGATTGATTTCGGGGCGTGTTACTGACGTGGTGCCCAATTTCGGGGCGTGTTACTGACGAGGTGCCTGATTTAGGGAAGGGTTACAGACGTGGTGATTGATTTTGGGGCGTGTTACTGACGTGGCGATTGATTTCGGTGCAGGTTACTGACGTGGTGCCTGAATGCGGGGCATGTTACTGACTAGCGCCTGAATTCGGATCGCGTTACTGACGTGGTACCTGATTTCAGGGTGTGTTACTGACGTGGTGACTGATTTCGGGGCATGTTACTGACGTGATTGATTTCGGGGCGTGTTACCAACGTGGTGATTCATTTCGGGGCGTGTTACTGATGTGGTGATTGATTTCAGGGCATGTTACTGACGTGGTGCCTGAATTTGGAGCGTGTTACTGACGTGGTGCCTGATTTTGGGGCGTGTAATTGACGTGGTGCCTGATTTCGGGGCGTTATGGACGTGGTGATTGATTTCAAGATGTGTTACTGACGTGATTGATTTCGGGGCGCGTTACTGACATGGTGCCTGATTTCAGGGTGTGTTACTGTCATGGTGCCTGATTTTGGGATGTGTTACTGACGTAGTGCCTGATTTCAGGGCGCGTTACTGATACGTGCCTGATTTCGGGATGTGTTACTGACGTGATGATTGATTTCGGGGCGCGTTACTGACGTGGTGCCTGATTTTGTGGCGTATTACTGACGTGGGGATTGATTTCGGTGCATGTTACTGACTAGGTGCCTGATTTCGGGGAGTGTTACTGACGTGGTGCCTGATTTCGGGGCGTATTACTAACGTGGTGATTGATTTCGGGGCGTGTTACTGACGTGGAGCCGGGTTTCAAGGCTGGTTACTGACAAGGTGTCTGTTTTCGGGATGTGTTACTGACGCGGTGCCTGATATCAGGGGGTGTTACTGACTTGGTGATTGATTTCGGGGCGTGTTACCGACGTGGTGATTGATTTTGGGGCATGTTACCGACCTGGTGATTGATTTCGGGGCGTGATACCGACGTGGTGATTGATTTTGGGGCGTGTTACCGATGTGGAGCCAGGTTTCAAGGCTTGTTACTGACAAGGTGTCTGTTTTCGGGATGTGTTACTGACGCGGTGCCTGATATCGGGGGGTGTTACTGACGTGGTGATTGATTTCGTGGCGTGTTACTGACGTGGTGATTGATTTCGGGGCGTGTTACCGATGTGCTGATTGATTTCGGGGCGTGTTACTGACGTGGTGCCTGATTTAGGGGCGTGTTACTGACGTGGTGACTGATTTCGGGATGTGTTACTGACCTGGTGATTGATTTCGTGGCGTGTTACTGACGTGGTGATTGATTTCAGGGCTTGTTACTGACGTGGTGCCTGAATTCAGGGCGTGTTACTGACGTGGTGATTAATTTCGGGGCGTGTTACCGATGTGGTGATTGATTTCGGGGCGCGTTACTGACGTGGTGCCCAATTTCGGGGCGTGTTACTGACGAGGTGCCTGATTTAGGGAAGTGTTGGAGACATGGTGATTGATTTTGGGGCGTGTTACTGACGTGGCGATTGATTTCGGTGCAGGTTACTGACGTGGTGCCTGAATGCGGGGCATGTTACTGACTGGTGCCTGAATTCGGATCGCGTTACTGACGTGGTGCCTGATTTCAGGATGTGTTACTGACGTGGTGATTCATTTCGGGGCTTGTTCCTGACCTGGTGATTGATTTCGTGGCGTGTTACCGACGTGGTGATTAAATTCGGGGCGTGTTACTGACGTGGTGATTGATTTCAGGGCTTGTTACTGACGTGGTGCCTGATTTTGTGGCGTATTACTGATGTGGGGATTGATTTCGGTGCATGTTACTGACGTGGTGCCTGAATGCGGGGCATGTTACTGACTGGTGCCTGAATTCGGAGCGTGTTACTGACGAGGTGCCTGATTTCGGGGAGTGTTACTGACGTGGTGCCTGATTTCGGGGCGTATTACTAACGTGGTGATTGATTGTGGGGCGTGTTACCGACGTGGTGATTAATTTCGGGACGTGTTACCGATGTGGTGATTGATTTTGGGACATGTTACTGACGTGGTGCCTGAATGCGGGGCATGTTACTGACTGGTGCCTGAATTCGGAGCGTGTTACTGACGTGGTGCCTGATTTCAGGATGTGTTACTGACGTGGTGACTGATTTTGGGGTGTGTTACTGACGTGGTGATTCATTTCGGGGCTTGTTCCTGACCTGGTGATTGATTTCGTGGCGTGTTACTGACGTGGTGATTGATTTCAGGGCTTGTTACTGACGTGGTGCCTGAATTCGGGGCATGTCACTGACGTGGTGATTGATTTCGGGGCGTGTTACCGACGTGGTGATTAAATTCGGGGCGTGTTACCGATGTGGTGATTGATTTCAGGGCATGTTACTGACGTGGTGCCTGATTTCGGGGCGTGTTACTGACGTGGTGCCTGAATTTGGAGCGTGTTACTGACGTGGTGCCTGATTTCGGGGCATGTAATTGACGTGGTGCCTGATTTCGGGGCGTGTTATCGACGTGGTGATTGATTTCAAGATGTGTTACTGACGTGATTTCGGGGCGCGTTACTGACATGGTGCCTGATATCAGGGCGTGTTACTGACATGGTGCCTGATTTCAGGGCATGTTACTGATATGGTGCCTGATTTCAGGGTGTGTTACTGTCATGGTGCCTGATTTCGGGATGGGTTACTGACGTGATGATTGATTTCGGGGCGCGTTACTGACGTGGTGCCTGATTTTGTGGCGTATTACTGATGTGGGGATTGATTTCGGTGCATGTTACTGACGAGGTGCCTGATTTCGGGGAGTGTTACTGACGTGGTGCCTGATTTCGGGGCGTATTACTAACGTGGTGATTGATTGTGGGGCGTGTTACCGACGTGGTGATTAATTTCGGGACGTGTTACCGATGTGGTGATTGATTTCAGGGTGTGTTACTGACGAGGTGCCTGATTTAGGGAAGTGTTACAAACGTGGTGATTGATTTTGGGGCATGTTACTGACGTGGCGATTGATTTAGGGAAGTGTTACAGACGTGATGACTGATTTTGGGGTGTGCTACTGACGTGGTGCCTGATTTCAGGGTGTGTTACTGACATGGTGCCTGATTTCGGGATGTGTTACTGACATGGTGCCTGATTTCGGTGCAGGTTACTGACGTGGTGCCTGAATTCAGGGCGTGTTACTGACGTGGTGCCTGAATGCGGGGCGTGTTACTGACTGGTGCCTGAATTTGGAGCGTGTTACTGACATGGTGCCTGATTTCAGGGCGTGTTACTGACGTGGTGATTGATTTCGGGGCATGTTACAGACGTGGTGCCTGAATTCGGGGCATGTTACCGACGTGGTGATTGATTTCGGGGCGTGTTACCGACGTGGTGCCTGAATTCGGGGCACGTTACCGACGTGATTGATTTTGGGGCGTGTTACCGACGTGGTGATTGATTTCAGGGCGTGTTACCGACCTGGTGATTGATTTCGGGGCGTGTTACCGACCTGGTGATTGATTTCGGGGCGTGTTACCGAACTGGTGATTGATTTCGGGGCGTGTTACCGACCTGGTGCCTGATTTCGGGGCGTGTTACCGACCTGGTGCCTGATTTCGGGGCGTGTTACTGACGTGGTGACTGATTTCGGGATGTGTTAATGACGTGGTGATTGATTTCGGGGCGTGTTACCGACGTGGTGATTGATTTCAGGGCGTGTTACCGACGTGGTGCCTGATTTCGGGGCGTGTTACTAACGTGGTGCCTGATTTCGGGACGGGTTACTGACGTGGTGCCTGATTTCAGGGGGTGTTACTGACATGGTGCCTGATTTCAGGATGTGTTACTGATGTGGTGCCTGATTTCGGGGCGTGTAACTGACGAGGTGCCTGATTTCAGGGTGTGTTACTGACGTGGTGCCTGATTTCGGGATGTGTTACTGACGTGGTGCCTGATTTCGGGATGTGTTACTGATGTGGTGCCTGATTTCGGGGCGTGTAACTGACGAGGTGCCTGATTTCAGGGGGTGTTACTGACATGGTGCCTGATTTCGGGATGTGTTACTGATGTGGTGCCTGATTTCGGGGCGTGTAACTGACGAGGTGCCTGATTTCAGGGTGTGTTACTGACATGGTGCCTGATTTCGGGATGTGTTACTGACGAGGTGCCTGATTTCGGGGCGTGTTACTGATGTGGTGCCTGATTTCGGGGCGTGTTACTGACGTGGTGCCTGATTTCGGGGCGTGTTATTGACGTGATTGATTTCAAGATGTGTTACTAACGTGATTGATTTTGGGGCGCGTTACTGACATGGTGCCTGATTTCAGGGCGTGTTACTGATGTGGTGCCTGATTTTGTGGCGTGTTACTGACGTGGCGATTGATTTCGGGGCGTGTTATTGACGTGATTGATTTCAAGATGTGTTACTAACGTGATTGATTTTGGGGCGCGTTACTGACATGGTGCCTGATTTCAGGGCGTGTTACTGATGTGGTGCCTGATTTTGTGGCGTGTTACTGACGTGGCGATTGATTTCGGAGCGTGTTACTGACATGGTGCCGCCTGATTTCAGGGTGTGTTACTGTCATGGTGCCTGATTTTGGGATGTGTTACTGACGTGGTGCCTGATTTCAGGGCGCGTTACTGATACGTGCCTGATTTCGGGATGTGTTACTGACGTGATGATTGATTTCGGTGCATGTTACTGACTAGGTGCCTGATTTCGCGGAGTGTTACTGACATGGTGCCTGATTTCAGGGCGTATTACTAACGAGGTGATTGATTTCGGGGCGTGTTACTGACGTGGAGCCGGGTTTCAAGGCTTGTTACTGACAAGGTGTCTGTTTTCGGGATGTGTTACTGACGCGGTGCCTGATATCAGGGGGTGTTACCGACGTGGTGATTGATTTCAGGGCGTGTTACCGACGTGGTGCCTGATTTCGGGGCGTGTTACTGATGTGGTGACTGATTTCCGGATGTGTTAATGACGTGGTGATTAATTTCGGGCGTGCTACCGACGTGGTGCCTGATTTCGGGACGTGTTACTGACGTGGTGCCTGATTTCAGGGGGTGTTACTGACATGGTGCCTGATTTCGGGATGTGTTACTGACGTGGTGACTGATTTCGGGGCGTGTTACTGATGAGGTGCCTGACTTAGGGGCGTGTTACTGTCATGGTGACTGATTTCGGGATGCGTTACTGACGTGGTGATTCATTTTGGGGCTTGTTCATGACCTGGTGATGGATTTCGCGGCCTGTTACTGACGTGGTGATTGATTTCAGGGCTTGTTACTGACGTGGTGCCTGAATTTAGGGTGTGTTACTGACGTGTTGCCTGAATTTGGGGCGTGTTACTGATGTGGTGATTGATTTCAGGGCATGTTACTGACGTGGTGCCTGATTTCAGGGCGTGTTACTGACGTGGTGCCTGATTTCGGTGCAGGTTACTGACGTGGTGCCTGATTTCGGTGCAGGCTACTGACGTGGTGCCTGATTTCGGTGCAGGCTACTGACGTGGTGCCTGAATTCGGGGCGGGTTACTGACTGGTGCCTGAATTTGGAGCGTGTTACTGACGTGGTGCCTGATTTCGGGGCGTGTAACTGACGTGGTGCCTGATTTCGGGGCGTGCTACTGACGAGGTGCCTGATTTCAGGGTGTGTTACTGACATGGTGCCTGATTTCAGGGCGTGTTACTGATGTGGTGCCTGATTTCGGGGCGTGTTACTGACGTGGTGCCTGATTTCGGGGCGTGTTATTGACGTGGTGATTGATTTCAAGATGTGTTACTAACGTGATTGATTTTGGGGCGCGTTACTGACATGGTGCCTGATTTGAGGGCGTGTTACTGATGTGGTGCCTGATTTTGTGGCGTGTTACTGACGTGGCGATTGATTTCGGAGCGTGTTACTGACATGGTGCCGCCTGATTTCAGGGTGTGTTACTGTCATGGTGCCTGATTTTGGGATGTGTTACTGACGTGGTGCCTGATTTCAGGGCGCGTTACTGATGAGGTGCCTGACTTAGGGGCGTGTTACTGTCATGGTGACTGATTTCGGGATGCGTTACTGACGTGGTGATTCATTTTGGGGCTTGTTCATGACCTGGTGATTGATTTCGCGGCCTGTTACTGACGTGGTGATTGATTTCAGGGCATGTTACTGACGTGGTGCCTGATTTCAGGGCGTGTTACTGACGTGGTGCCTGATTTCGGTGCAGGTTACTGACGTGGTGCCTGATTTCGGTGCAGGCTACTGACGTGGTGCCTGATTTCGGTGCAGGCTACTGACGTGGTGCCTGAATTCGGGGCGGGTTACTGACTGGTGCCTGAATTTGGAGCGTGTTACTGACGTGGTGCCTGATTTCGGGGCGTGTAACTGACGTGGTGCCTGATTTCGGGGCGTGCTACTGACGAGGTGCCTGATTTCAGGGTGTGTTACTGACATGGTGCCTGATTTCGGGGCGTGTTATTGACATGGTGCCTGATTTCGGGGCGTGTTACTGATGTGGTGCCTGATTACGGGGCGTGTAACTGATGTGGTGCCTGATTTCGGGGCATGTAACTGACGTGGTGATTGATTTCAAGATGTGTTACTAACGTGATTGATTTTGGGGCGCGTTACTGACATGGTGCCTGATTTCAGGGCGTGTTACTGATGTGGTGCCTGATTTTGTGGCGTGTTACTGACGTGGCGATTGATTTCGGAGCGTGTTACTGACATGGTGCCTGATTTCAGGGTGTGTTACTGTCATGGTGCCTGATTTCAGGGCACGTTACTGATACGTGCCTGATTTCGGGATGTGTTACTGACGTGATGATTGATTTCGGTGCATGTTACTGACGTGCCTGATTTCGGGGAGTATTACTGACGTGGTGCCTGATTTCGGGGCGTATTACTAACGTGGTGATTGATTTCGGGGCGTGTTACTGACGTGGAGCCGGGTTTCAAGGCTTGTTACTGACGTGGTGCCTGAATTCAGGGCATGTTACTAACGTGGTGCCTGAATTCAGGGCGTGTTACTGACGTGGTGATTGATTGCGGGGCGTGTTACCGACGTGGTGATCGATTTCGGGGCGAGTTACCGACGTGGTGATCGATTTCGGGGCGAGTTACCGACGTGGTGATCGATTTCGGGGCGAGTTACCGACGTGGTGATCGATTTCGGGGCGAGTTACCGATGTGGTGATTGATTTCGGGGCGTGTTACCAACGTGGTGATTGATTTCGGGGCGCGTTACTGACGTGGTGACTGATTTCGGGATGTGTTAATGACGTGGTGATTCATTTCGGGGCTTGTTCCTGACCTGGTGATTGATTTCGTGGCGTGTTACTGACGTGGTGCCTGAATTCGGGGCGTGTTACTGACGTGGTGATTGATTGCGGGGCGTGTTACCGACGTGGAGCCGGGTTTCAAGGCTTGCTACTGACGAGGTGTCTGTTTTCGGGATGTGTTACTGACGCGGTGCCTGATATCGGGGGTGTTACTGACGTGGTGACCGATTTCGGGGCGTGTTACTGACGTGGTGACCGATTTCGGGATGTGTTACTGACGTGGTGATTCATTTTGGGGCTTGTTCCTGACCTGGTGATTGATTTCGTGGCGTGTTACTGACATGGTGCCTGAATTCAGGGCGTGTTACTAACGTGGTGCCTGAATTCGGGGCATGTTACTGTCGTGGCAATTGATTGCGGGGCGCGTTACCGACGTGGTGATTAATTTCGGGACGCGTTACCGATGTGGTGATTGATTTCAGGGCGTGTTACTGACGAGGTGCCTGATTTGGGTGCAGGTTACTGCCGTGGTGCCTGAATTCGGGTCGAGTTACTGACTGGTGCCTGACTGCAGGTCGAGTTACTGACTGGTGCCTGAATGCGGGGCGTGTTACTGACTGGTGCCTGAATTCGGAACGTGTTACTGACGTGGTGATTGATTTCAGGGCTTGTTACTGACGTGGTGACTGATTTCGGGGCGTGTTACAGACGAGGTGCCTGATTGCAGGGTGTGTTACTGACATGGTGCCTGATTTGGGTACAGGTTACTGACGTGGTGCCTGAATTCTGGTCGAGTTACTGACTGGTGCCTGAATGTGGGGTGTGTTACTGACTGGTGCCTGAATTCGGAGCGTGTTACTCACTGGTGCCTGAATTCGGAGCGTGTTACTGACGTGGTGATTGATTTCAGGGCTTGTTACTGACGTGGTGACTGATTTCGGGGCGTGTTACTGACGAGGTGCCTGATTTCAGGGTGTGTTACTGACATGGTGCCTGATTTCGGGATGTGTTACTGACGAGGTGCCTGATTTCGGGGCATGTTACTGATGTGATGCCTGATTTCGGGGCGTGTTACTGACGTAGTGCCTGATTTTGGGGCGTGTTACTGACATGATGATTGATTTCGGGGCGCGTTACTGACATGGTGCCTGATTTCAGGGCGCGTTACTGACATGGTGCCTGATTTCGGGGCGTGTTACTGACGTGGCGATTGATTTCGGACCGTGTTACTGACGTGGTGCCTGATTTCAGGGTGTTATTGTCATGGTGTCTGATTTTGAGATGTGTTACTGAAGTGGTGCCTGATTTCAGGGCACGTTACTGATACGTGCCTGATTTTGGGATGTGTTACTGACGTGATGATTGATTTCGGGGCGTGTTACTGACGTGGTGATTGATTTTGGGGCGTGTTACTGACGTGGTACCTGATTTCTGGGCGTGTTACTGACGTGGGGCCTGATTTCAGGGTGTGTTATTGACGTTGTGATTGATTTCGGGGCGTGTTACTGACATGGTGCCTAATTTCAGGGCACGTTACTGACATGGCGATTGATTTCGGCCGTGTTACTGACGTAGTGCCTGATTTTAGGGTGTGTTACTGTCATGGTGCCTGATTTTGGGTTGTGTTACTGACATGGTGATTGATTTCGGGGCGTGTTACTGACGTGGTGCCTGATTTCAGGGCGTGTTACTGACGTGGTGCCTGATTTCGGGGCGTGTTACTGACGTGGTGCCTGATTTCAGGGCGCGTTACTGACGTGGTGCCTGATTTCGGGATGTGTTACTAACGTGGTAATTGATTTCAGGGAGTGTTACTGACGTGATGCCTGATTTTGGAGCGTGTTACTGACGTGGTGCCTGATTTCGGGATGTGTTACTAACGTGGTAATTGATTTCAGGGAGTGTTACTGACGTGATGCCTGATTTTGGAGCGTGTTACTGACGTGGTACCTGATTTTGGGGCGTATTACTGACTTGGCGATTTATTTCAGGGCGTGTTACTGACGTGGCGATTTATTTCAGGGCGTGTTACTGACGTGGAGATTGATTTCGGGGCGTGTTACTGACGTGGAGATTGATTTCAGGGCGTGTTACTGTCATGGTGCCTGATTTTGGATTGTGTTACTGACGTGGTGCCTGATTTTGGGGTGCGTTACTGACGCAGTGCCTTATTTCGGGGCGTGTTACTGACGTGGTGCCTGATTTCAGGGCGTGTTACTGACGTGGTGCCTGATTTCAGGGCGTGTTACTGACGTGATGCCTGATTTCAGGGCGTGCTACTGACGTGGTGCCTGATTTCAGGGAGTGTTACTGACGTGGTGCCTGATTTCAGGGCGTATTACTGACTTGGCAATTTATTTCAGGGCGTGTTACTGACGTGGAGATTGATTTCAGGGCGTGTTACTGTCATGGTGCCTGATTTTGGATTGTGTTACTGACGTGGTGATTGATTTCAGGGTGTGTTACTGACGCGGTGCCTGATTTCAGGGTGTGTTACTGACGTGGTGCCTGATTTTGTGGCGTGTTACTGACGTGGTGCCTGTTTTCGGGATGTGTGACTGATGCGGTGCCTGATTTCCGGGGGTGTTACTGACGTAGTGATTGATTTCGGGACGTGTTACTGACGTGGTGCCTGATATCGGGGGGTGTTACTGATGTAGTAATTGATTTCAGGGCGTGTTACTGATGTGGAGATTGATTTCGGGGCATGTTACTGACGTGGAGATTGATTTCGGGGCGTGTTACTGTCATGGTGCCTGATTTTGGATTGTGTTACTGACGTGGTGATTGATTTCAGGGTGTGTTACTGACGCGATGCCGGATTTCGGGGTGCGTTACTGACACAGTGCCTGATTTTGGGGCGTGTTACTGACGTAGTGATTGATTTCGGGGCGTGTTACTGACGTAGTGATTGATTTCGGGGCGTGTTACTGACGTAGTGATTGATTTCGGGGCGTGTTACTGACGTAGTGATTGATTTCGGGGCGTGTTACTGACGTAGTGATTGATTTCGGGGCGTGTTACTGACGCGGTGCCTGATATTGGGGGGTGTTACTGACGTAGTGATTGATTTCAGGGCGTGTTACTGACGTAGTGATTGATTTCGGGGCGTGTTACTGACGTGGTGCCTGATATTGGGGGGTGTTACTGACGTAGTGATTGATTTCAGGGCGTGTTACTGACGTAGTGATTGATTTCGGGGCGTGTTACTGACGTGGTGCCTGATTTCGGGTTGTGTTGTGAATTGAGGTGTGATTGATTTGGTGTGTTACTGACAAGTTGACTGATTTCTCCCCATCCCCACCCTCCTCTAGCTTATCTCTCCATGCTTCAGGCTCTCTGCCTTTATTCCTGAAGGGCTTTTGACCGAAACGTTGATTTTACTGCTCCTCGAATGCTGCCTGAACTGCTGTGCTCTTCCAGCATCACTAATCCAGAATCTGATTTCAGAGTGTGTTAAGAATTGACATGGGATTGATTTGGGGTGTGTTGGGTGGAATTGATTTGGAGTGATTTAATCACTAATGTGCAGTCTAATTTAGTACTCCTTTCTAGCTGCAAGCACTATGCTACAGTGTTTGACTAGACAGAGCTCTGTTCATCATCTCCCAGTCATGTCCTGCCACAATTCCATACACACTCAATGCCTTCTCCCATCCAGCTGCTATTGAAGTGGAAGTCCAAAAGACGAGACGCCTGGCAGATTACACTTGTAACAAATCAGGAGGAATCTAGTATCTTTGTTGCAATTATTCCTTTTGAAACTGTAAATTATCCATCAAATATAACGGTTAAATTTGACACGCACAGCAACAAACGGGTTAGTCGCATTCAATGTTAGACCAAGCATGCACTTTGCGAAACAGCCAACCAACACCCCATCCGTATGGATTCTCACCTTGTTCCAGGCCTAAAGAAACATTGCCAGCATAGGCTGATATACCAGAGGTTAGTGTTTACATCCTCCCTTCTCTCCTCAGCTCTCAACTGATATGAAGTAGATAGGCTGTGCTGGGGGTAGGGCATGGGCCTGCAGGATTGGGATGGTGGGGATGGGCTTGCAAGATGGGAGCTTTGGTGTGGGCTTGGCCGATGAGGGGTTGGTGCGGGCCTGGAGGATGGGGCAATGTTTGGGGGATGGGTTGGATGGGCAGGACAATGTGGGAGTGATGAGATGCTGAAGTTTAGGTGCCAGTGAGAATGAAAGATTCTAAAAGAAGGACAGCATCTGAGAGTAACTAAGGAAGTTAAAGAAAGCATCAAACTGAAATTGCACAATGATGGCTGGCAGGTCAGAAAACTGGACAGAATACAAAGAATTGTACAAAATGACTAGAAAGTGAATAGGGAGGGGAAAGTTAAGAGTACAAGAGAAACCAAGCTAGAAATATAAAAACAAATATTAAGAATTTCAATAAGTATTCAACAAGAAAATGAGCAAGTGAGAGCTGCCCTCCAGTAATTATTGATTTCAGGGCGTGTTAGTTTGTGAGCTAATAAAAAGATGCGGGATGGAAGAGGAATTGAACAAATAGTTTGCATTTGTTTTCACTGTAGCAGATACAAATAACATCCAAAAATAATAGGGAATCAGAAGCTGAAAGGGAGTGAGGAACTTCAACAGTGATCACCAGGGAGAGGGTACAATGAAAGTCTGACACATCTCCTGGCCCAGAATGTCTACGAACTCCAATGTGAAAAAGAAGTGGCTGCTGAGATTTCAGTTCTTCAAATGAATTCCTAGTAATGGACCCATCAGGTGGGAAAACAATGAATTTAACATTTCCATTCAAGGGAGACACGAAGCAGGAAACTACTGTCCAATTAGCCTAACATCTGTCATAGGAAAAATGCTGGAATCTACTGTAAAGAAGCAGGGCAGACAGAAAATCTGAAAGCATTCAGTCAGAGTCATGATTTCGTGAAGGGGAAACAGTAATTAATCTATTTATGAGAATTCTTTGTGGAAGTGACGAGCAAAGTCTATTAAGGGGAAACTAGCGGACTCACTGTACTGAGCTTTCCTGGAGACTTGTGACAAGGTGCCACACAGATTACTCCATAAAATACCAGCCCATGGAACGGTGGCTATTAGCACAGACAGAGGATTAATTAGCTGATTAGAAGTAGAAGGTGTGCCTAAATAGATCACTTTCCAATTGACAAAATGTAACTAGTGGAGTGCCACAGATTAGTGTTGGGACCTCAATTATTTCCAATTTTTATAAAGCCAGAGAGGAAACCAAGTTGTAAAGAAGAAAGGAGTCTGCCAAAGGATATAGATAATTTAAATGAGTGGGCAAAATGGGACAGATGTAATAAAATGTGGAAAAATGTGACCTTGTGCATTTTGGCAGGAACAACAGAGAAGCAGCATTATTTAAAACCGAACAGAGGCTGCAGAACTGAGATATAGAGGTTAGTATGAAGTTCTTTGCAATTCAGAAAACAACTGCCATGTTACTGTTTATTGCAAGGGGAATGGAATACAGTACAAAATTTGTGAAGTTTTGTTGCAATTGTATAGAATGCTTGTGGTACCACATCTAGAATACAGGGTACACCTTTGATCTCCTTATTTAAGAAATTATTCAAAGCTGTTCAGGAAAGATTCACTTGACCGATTCCTGGGATTGGGGGCAGGGGATTTATCTTTTGAGGAAACTTTGGACAGACTGGGCCTGTAACCATCAGCATTTCGAAGACCGAGAGGTGAACTTTAATGAAACATACAAAATCCTGAGAGGACTTGTACGGTGGATACTGATGTGGGAGAGACTAGAACATGGGGAATTAGCTTAAAAAAAGCAATCAAAGAGACAGACAGTCAGGGGTGATCAGGTATAAGGAGAAAAGTGGAGTCAAGGCCACAATCAGCTCAGCTGCAATCTTATTCTATTGTGGAGCAAGTTCAAGGGACCAAATGGACCACTCTTGTTCTTAATTTACATGTATGACCTCCTGAAATTGGACAGTAAATTTTCTAGCTGTGAGGCAAAACAACCAATGATACATTTGAATGATTAGAGAGGCACTTACTAGGAGCATTGTCTCTCTCAATCAGCAGGACCAAACCTGGGCTCTTCCCATTCTCTCTCTAGTTTGCACAAAGCCGAGGAGTGAGGCATCAAGACAGGAGCCTGACTGCTTGGGGACAGTGCACTCAGATATAATTACAAAAGTGTTGAACTTCAAACCTTCAAGACCTTATGCCAGATAAACAGGAGTTACTTATTTCATCAGCCTCAGTCCTTGCAGAGAAACATGGCAAATAAGACGATAAGGCCATTCCTCCCTTCAACCTGCTCTAATTCATAACTGACCTTTTACCTCAACCCCATGTCCACTGACATCTGTTAACATTGGGATATCTATATCTCTAGCTTGAACCTGCCCAATGACAGATTCACCAATCTCCTCCTCATCTCATTCAGAATTGAGCCCTGTACTCTGAGACTATCCCAGTTCATAGACCTCACTACTAGGGGGACACCTCATTTCTGCATCTACTGTAAATTAGATTACTACCTAGATTAGATTAGATTACTTACAGTGTGGAAACAGGCCCTTCGGCCCAACAAGTCCACACCGACCCTCTGAAGACCCATTCCCCTCTATTTACCCCTTCACCTAACACTAGGGGCAATTTAGCATGGCCAATTCACCTAACCTGCACATTTTTGAACTGTGGGAGGAAACCCACGCAGACAGGGGGAGAACGTGCAAACTCCACACAGACAGTTGCCTGAGGCAGGAATTGAATCCAGGTCTCTGGCGCTGTGAGGCAGCAGTGCTAACCACTGTGTCACCATGCTGCCTAAATGTCTGAAAGAGGTTGACAAGTTTCTATGGGAATTGCCCTTCATTCCTTGAAACCCCAGAGAACACAGTCTCTTTGACCTCAACAGTCCCGTCATCCCAGAAATGGTCTAGTGAATCCCTATGGAGAGTATAACATGTGAAGGGGAAGGGACCAGAAATGCGCGCCATACTCCAGGTGCAGTCTCACCAGTATTCTGTGTAATTGAAGTAATGCACCTGGGCTCCTGTACACAAATCCTCACGATAAATACTAACTGACCGTTTGTCTTCAGAATTGTTTCCTGGCACCTGCATGACAGCATTCAGTAACTCATGGACAAGGACAACTCAGTCCCTTTGCACATCAACACGCTTCCAATCTCTTACTGGCATCTAAAGTGGACATCATTTTCCACATATATTCCATCTGTCTATCCCACTCACCACTCAGTCCATATTCCCTTTAAACTTTGTTGCAGCATCAACCTCAAAGTCATATTCACCGCGCTCACCCCCCCCCCACTCCAACACACTGCACGCTCCCTTATCAATTCCGCCAGATACTCAAAACTCAAAGTTCTGTTCAATCTCATTTCCCTTTCAGAAATCCATGTTGTCTCTATCCACACCTAACATTGTTGTTGTAGTATCCCCTTATCACATCCTTTATAATAGACGTGAATATTTTTCCGACAACTGACATCAGTCTTACAAGCCAGTAGCTCCCCATTTTCTCTCTAATCTTTGTTTAAACAGGGGAGTTACATTTGACACATTCTATTCTGCAGAAACCATTCCAGAATTAGATAGAACTCTGACCACCTTTTGAGCTTCACCTTCCAATACTCTAAGATATAGATCATCAGGTCCTGGGGATTTATCAACTTTCAGTTTCATTATTCTCCCTTCCTTTATTAGTTTTGTGTCTTCCTTGACTGAATTCTAAAACGCTACCAATGTTTGGACTTACTATTTTTTTGGCAACTTTGTAAGTCTACACTTTTGATCTCATAAATCTTTAACTTCCCTCATTACCTATGGTTGGAGCATCCATCCTGCTGGAAAATAAATGTGTTGCAAACTATGTTTAGCCATTGTATGGCCAAAAATGTTAGACATTGGCTACCTACATCATTTTAATGTAGTCACAACCAATTTGCCCTCTCATACTGTCATGATTTCCTTTGTTTAGATCAAAGACCCTAGTTTCAGGGTGAACTATATCACTTTTGAACTTAATGGAAAAACCTTGCCATACTCTGGCCATTTTCCTAAAGGCTTCTTTCCTGCAAGATTATTCATTCGGCCTCTCATTGCCCATTCTCAACTCATCACGTTCTGTCACGAGAATCATCCCACATCCTTTCCAGGAATCAGTCCTCCACAGTATTAGCACTAGTTAGGTTGATCTGACCTACATGAAGGACTCCATTGTTACAGTATTACTCTTGTTACACATATCTTTAATTTCCTAATTTATACCATGCCTGGTATTACTCCTACTGTCTAGTGGCTTCTACAGCACTCTGACCAATGCTTGCTGCCCCTTGCTGTTTCTTAGCTCCACCCAAGTTGACTGAACATCTCCCTCTGACCTACTACACAAACATACTGATTTCTTATTAACAGCACTTGCTCAGCACCTTTTCCTTTCACTGTTCTTTCCTAAATGGTGAAAACACTTAAACATTCAGCTTTGGCCACTCTGAAGTAAAAGTGAATCTCTGAACGCACAGATCCAGAGCATTACTCATGGAGACTCCGGTAGTTGAAAGAAACAGCAGCAGGTTCCTCACGGGAGCAATCCAAATTTGCCACACTCTCCAAGAATAAGTCTAACCGTAACCTAAATTCTGAAACCAGCAACGTCGCTCCACAGTAAGGCCTCCAGAGGGTTAGGGAACATCACCAGCATCCTAACTGGGTGAATGTTCTTCCCCAGAAAGCCATTCTGTTGATTGGCTATTCTATCCCAAAGGAGTATTGCAGCTTACTCTGATCACTCAATCATTGCCGTGTTCTCTGTGGTGGATTGGAGTTTGGGGAGGTGGACGGAGACAGGTGAATGGAAGGTCCCACCTTAGAAAGACAATTAAGACAAGTGACCCTCAAATAACGTATCGTCCTCAGGGTAAGAAAGGTTTGCTCCCGAGAGAAAGTGCTTAACTGCCCACAAGCCCCAGACACCACTCCATTCCAGCTCCCCCCACCCTGCCCCACTCACAACAGCCCTCACATCTCCAAAACAGCATGCGTCACCTTAGAAAACAACATATCCCACATTAGCCCTAAGAACACCGAACAGTGACGGAAACCGAAAGAAGGAAAGGCTGAGTGACAAGACAGCAAGAGCAGTGATGACAGAAAGAGAGGCCAAGGTGTTAGTAACATAACCAGCATGGAAACATACAATGGGTGTGTGTTCCTACCTTCTCGCAAATCTGAAAGACAGATTTCTAAAAACAGAAACAAGAAGAAAGGTGTGAAGGGCAAATGAGTCACAATGACCGACGCCACCATTGTCGACATGATGCAGTGCACACTGCTACAATCACCAGCAGCAGTTCAGAGATTCCAGATTGCTATACACTATTCTCTTTCTCACCATGACCTTCACTCAGGAACTAGCTGGCTATAAGGTGCACTATAGTCTTTGCCCATTATCTACCTAGAGGCAGAGCTCACTGGACAGGAATCAGTTGGGGAATCTCTGGCCGTCACAGCCCACTTTCAGCTACATCCATGGATATGGCTCAGAACAGGAGGGAGTGCAGACAGAGAGGGCTGGTCAGCTGAACAATAGGTTTGAGATTTAGGACACTGTTTGACCTAGTTTCCAAAAGACAGGCTGCTGCATCTCCACATACCAGCAAACCCCCAGTCCCCAAGCCTGAAATGGACCTCCACAGACTGACTGGCACACAGCTGCCTGACCTGGTGGGGACAAATCTAGGGGGCGTGGGGACCATATTTCTGTCACAGGCTTCACAGGAAGAGTCAATACCAACGCTCGTAAGCGAGTAAACAATTGGCAGGTTACTCGCTGCTTATAGGAAACCAGCTAAGATGGTTACATTTATCTGCAGGATGTAACATTCAACCTTCCCAAAATGTCACAATCAATTATAAACCCATCAACTAGCACCATCCATACCAATGGCACAGCAAGGAGGTGAATCACCCCAGCATCAGGGATTGATGGAGGGAGGGGGTCACCTCCAGCCCTAAGACTGAAACATTACACAAAAGCAGGGTGGGGACAGTCTAAAATCCAGGAGGACATGAGTTTTTTTTTGAGGGGGGGGGGGGATCTAAAATCAAGGAGGGTGAGGAAGGGAAATTTAAAAGCGACCAGGTCAACGGTTACTCTGACCCCATAGACAGGTGGAGATGTTCCAACACACTGCCATGTCTCAATGGGGAGAGTCAGGCAAGTGTGACCAGTTTCCCCATTTGAAACAACGATGACATACATGACACACAGAGAAGATGACTCAGTGACATACAGCAGCAGGGGCAAAGGAAAGGAGCATCAGAAAGAGGACGAGGCCAGGCAAAACTCTACTGTCAGCAACACTAACTCCAATAATCAGCCAATGCCTGAGGCCACCACCTCTTGCTGCACACACAATAATAAAGCACACTTATGCCTTCCCCCCCACCTTGAATTAATCAAGTGACACTCTTTAAGTAAAAGATAGCTGTGATCCTACTGAAGGGGCCGAATGGCTGGTTTTGCACCAAATTCACAGTAGTGTGTTCTTCATTTAATTTGTAAAAAAAAATTTTATTTGTGCGCTTCCTTCCTGCCTCATATCACACTACTTTATTCCATCAACACACAATCTTCCTCTATAAACAAGTCACAAAATAATTCCACCCTCCCACCAATGGAGCAGCTACAACAACACTATTGCCAATGGTAAAAGAGGAAGGCAGGGGTGGGAAACAAAACAACAGGGAAAGGGTTAGGGCGAGAGGGCAAAAGATGGGAGGGCAGGAGGGGAGCAGGAAGAGTGTGAGAGGGTCTGCCTGGAGAAGTGTGCTGGGGACTAGGGGCCGGGGTGGAGTTCATTACAACGTGATACCCTTTCACAGTGAATGAGCTGAGGCTCAGGAGCTTTGCCTGAACTCTGAGTTAAATGTGTCACCATGGTAACAGTCACAGACCACCCACATCCTGACATTGCCATGGAGACGGTGTACAGCAGTAAGTGTGGTATTCTCTTCCAATCACTACTATGTACATGCTCTACTCTTCTGGGGAAGGACCGAAAATCAAAGGCAGTGTCCTTCCTCCAGGTCCCAACATTGAACAACTGATTATTGTTTTCAGGCAGGACGCAGGTTAACACTGAATAGTGAGAATCCTTCATCACCCAAACATCCGATGCAAACACACATCTTTGGGTGCTGAGCAAAGTTAAACGGAGCCAAGTTTCAATGAAAACATTGGGAAAAGCTCTGTACATGGTTCAATTCTCACTGTGGTAGATGGTGACAATTTAAATGCAATAAAAATCTCTGGGATAAAAAACAAGCTATTCTAATGGTGACCACACAACCACTGTCTAATTATAATAAGCAGCTGGCTGGGTCACTACTCTCCTTTAGTCAGGGAAACCTATTGTCCTTACCCAGTCGAGCCTACACCACACCAATGGGGTTAACTCTTAACTGCCCTCTGACACTGCCCAACAGCTCCTTTAACTCTTGGGGCAATTGGGGACAAATCACCCCAGCATCAGGGATTGATGGAGGGAGGGGGTCACCTCCAGCCCTAAGACTGAAACATTACACAAAAGCAGGGTGGGGACAGTCTAAAATCCAGGAGAACATGAGTTTTTGTTTGAGGGGGGTGCAGTGAGGGGATCTAAAATCAAGGAGGGTGAGGAAGGGAAATCTAAAAGTGACCAGGTCAACCAGTTACTCTGACCCCATAGACAGGTGGAGATGTTCCAACACACTGCCATGTCTCAATGGGGAAAGTCAGGCAAGTGTGACCAGTTTCCCCATTTGAAACAATGATGACTTACATGACACACAGAGAAGATGAGTTTGCACATTCTCCCCGTGTCTGCGTGGGTTTCCTCCGGGTGCTCCGGTTTCCTCCCACAGTCCAAAGATGTGTGGGTCAGGTGAATTGGCCATGCTGAATTGCCCGTAGTGTTAGGTAAGGGGTAAATATAGGGGTATGGGTGGGTTGCGCTTCGGCTGGTTGGTGTGGACTTGTTGGGCCGAAGGGCCTGTTTCCACACTAAGTAATCTAATCTAAAAAAAAATGACTCAGTGACATACAGCATCAGGGGCAAAGGAAAGGAGCATCAGAAAGATGTTTCCTTTCCCTCCCCTCTGGCAACTCTTTCCCCCCACTCCCCCCCTCCACACACACATCCCCCACCCTCACTCACATCCACTCCCCCACTCACACACCTACCCGTACCCACAGCCCTTTCCCCTCCACACACACATTCTGCCTCCCCAACAGCCCCCCATCCACCCATACACCTACCTACACCCCAACTCCTTCCCTTCACGTCCCACCTTCAACAACCCCACATACACACCACTCCCAATCACACACCTACCCATACCGCCACATCCATACATCCTATCACCCCCAACACACACACCCTACTCCCTCCAGAAGAATTTGCGTCCACGTCCACCCACCCTCCTCCCTCTCCACACCCTCCCAGATGTTAGGAGCAGCAAGATCTTTGAGTTAGGATATAATGTTTATGGGACAGATGGATACAATTATGATGCAGGTCAGCCAATGATGTAATGGATAGAACAGACTTGAGGGGCTGAACAGTATCCCTGCTCTGTAGAAGTCTGACAAGTCCACCCTGCTGAGTTAAAACGCTGTGTTTTGTTTACTAACACTGCACATGAATATGAACCTGTCGAGCCTGTCTTGCCTGACAACACCCGACACATGAACTGAATACCAATCACCTGTTCACGTCTTCTCTAGTCACTGAACAAGGACAGTGACCCAGCCCTGCTAACACTATGCGCAATGCAGACCCTCTCTCTCTTACACACACACATTTTCCTAGTTAGCAGCTCTCTGAGCTGGTCAAGTTCTGGCTGTAGGAATGCTCATTTTTGCTTGCTGTCCTTATCCAGTATTCAATAGGGACAGGAAAGGAGACACACAGATCACAAGAAATTCTTCGGCAGAGTTAAGACACACAAAGATTAACTCAATTTACAATTGCTGAACGTCAGTTATTCTTGTGTGTTACAGTTTCGTGGCTGCTCATTTTGAAAAGCCTTCTTTCCACCTACTACTAACTCTTGCTCTGACATTCTCCAGCTCAATACTCTGCCATTCTCTCTGGAGCCACTAGGTGTCAGCCATGTACAGGCCAGGATGTAATTGGAAAACAGGGCTGGTCATAGAACAGTGCAGCAATGAAACAGGCCCTTTGGCCCAACATGTCCATGCCGACCGCAATACTATCCTAAACTAATCCCATCTGTCTGCACATGGTTCATATCCTACTATCATCTGTGTGCCTGTCTAAATGCTGCGTCTGCCATGTCCCCTGGCAGGGCATTCCAGATACTTATCACCATCTGTAAAAATCTTGCACACCTCTATTCAAATTTTCCCTCTCGCCTTAAACCCTGGAAAACAGACTCTGTCTACTCTATCCATACATCTCATAATTTTATAAACACTCCAGCAAAAACACTCCAAGTTGTCCAACCTCACCTTATAGTTAATACACTCTGATCTAAAAAAAACATCCTGGTAAACCTCTTCTGCATCCTCTCCAAAGGATGCATTCTTCCTGTAGTGTAACAACCAGAACTGTGCACAGTATTCCAAATGTGTCAACTAGAAGTTATTGGCCATGCTTCCTTGGGAAGAGGGCAGTGTGCTTGTGCCCACCTATGCCACCGTAGCTCAATTCCCCAAATGACTGGCTTCAGCAGCCCAGACCCCAGCGAGGACACAATGAATGAGACTGACCGTACAAATACAGTGATTACAGTAACAAGGTAAAGGCTGGGAATCCTGCAGCAAGTAACTCATCTCCCGACTTCACAGAGTCTGTCCACCAGCTGTAAGACATAAGGAACTCCCTCCCTCACAGCATAATGGGTCTTTCAGCACCACCTACTCAACAAGTAGGGACAGGTAATAAATGCTGGCCCAGCCAGCAACACACATGGCCCAGAAAACAAATTAAATCTAGGAAGAGGACAGCAAATGGGGTTCAGGGTCACCTTTTTTTAATGTAACCTGTGCTGAGTAAGTTTCTGAGAGATCTCTCAGGAACTCCAAAGAATAGTGGCCCAGCCTCCTCAATCTTTGCTCAAAGGAGAGAATCAATCTGCAGAAGCATCCTTCTAAGAAAAAACATTCTCTCCCAAAGGTAAGGGATCAGAACTGCACACAATACTCAAGATGTGGCTTCACAAAGAGATTGAAGTCAGGCATCTTCTTATCTCTGTACTTGAGATAAAGGCCAACATATGAGCATACAAATTGGGAGCTGGCTGAGGTCACTCAGCGCCTCGAGACTGCTGCACCATTTGTTCAGATTGTGGATGGTCTGATCACTCCACATTACTACCTACCCCAATACCCTTTAATTCCTCCCCCTGCACCCCCCCACCCCCACCCTGCTCATCAAGAATCTCTCCATGTTTGCCTTAAAAATATTCAAAGACTCTGCTTCCACCACTTTTTGATGAACTAAGTTCCGAAAGTCTTCTCTGAAATGCTTCCAACATATTTGCATCCTTCCTAGAATAATAACACCACAATACCCCTAGATGCAGTCTGCAAAGCTGACACATCATCTCCTCATTCATGCTCAAGTCTCATATCCACAGCGATACATTCAAATCCCTTTCCTGAATATTTGCTGTACCTACAGACAAACATTTTGTGATTCATGCACTCGAACACCCAGATCTCTCTGCATCTTAGAGCTCTGCAATATCTCACTATTTAATTAATCTGCTTCTTTATTCTTTCTGCCAAATGGACAATTTCACTTTTTTTTCCCCACATTAGCCTCCATTTGTCAGATCTTTGCCTATTCACCACCTATGAATAACCTTTTGGAACTATCTATGTCCCTTCCACAACTCCTAGCAATCTTTGAACCCTTTGTTAAAGTCACTTGTAAGCTGTGGAGGCCACAGCAATGACTCCTGTGGCTCTTCACTCAAACCTGGGGACTTGCCACCCCTTGACTCCAGTGACCCCGGTGATTGTGATTCCTTCCTCCCTTCCACTTCCTGATTTACCCTAATTCGGGGATCTTACTTATATCCTTTACAGTGAACATTGAAAAGTACAGCACAGAACAGGCCCTTAGGCCCACGCAGTTGTGCTGAGACTTAATCCTAATGTAAAATATAGTAACAACCTACACACCCCTCAACTCACTGCTATCCATGTGCATGTCTAGCAGTCGCTTAAATGTCCCCAATGACTCTGCTTCCACCACCACCGCTGGTAACACATTCCATGCATTCACAACTCTGTGTGAAAAACCTACCTCTTTATACCTTCTCCTTTATACCTTCCTCCTAATATCTTCAAGCTATGACCCCTCGTACCAGTCAATCCTGCCCTGGGGAAAAGTCTCTGGCTATTGATTCTTTCTATTCCTCTCATTATTTTGTACACCACAATCAGGTCTCCTCTCTTCCTCCTTCTCTCCAGAAATAAAAGTCCTTTATAAGTCCTTTCTTCATAAGACAAGCTATCCAGTCCAGGCAGCATCCTGGTAAACCTTCTTTGCACCATCTCTAAAGCATCTGTATCTTTCCTATGAAGACTGATGTAAAACAACTGTTTGATTCACTTTCCATCTATTATTTTCCATTATGCGTTCCCGAGACACACGCACTGTAAGATCAATGCTCACTTTGTGAACTCTTCTTTATTAAAATGTTATAGAAACTCTTACTGTTTTCATATTTCTGGCTACTTTTTTCCCATACTCCAATCTTTCATTCCTTATTTATCTTTTAGTTATTATTTTCCTTTCTGTTAACATAATGTCCAATCCTCTGACCCACAATCCATCCCTGTAAATGTTTACCATGTATCCACTTGGAACCGTCAAGACAGGCGGCACTATCAGTCCAAAAGGAAACAGGTCTGCCAATCAAAAACTGGCGTGGAGGCAGAGCCAAGAAGTCAAACATCATGCAGAGCTGTGATAATAGGGGACTCCATAGTGAGGGGGACTGGAAGGGGTTTCTGTGGCAACAGGCGGGATTTGAGGATGGTGTACAGCCTCCCTGGTGCCAGGATCCAGGACGCCACTGACAGAAAGCAGGGAATCCTCAATGTCAAAGGTGAAGAGCCAGAGATGGTGGTGCACGTCGGCACAAATAATGCCGGGAAGAGGAGGAGGGGCATGCTACAGCAGGACTTCAGATAACTCGGAAGGCGGCTGAAAAACAGGACTTCCAGTGTGGTTATCCCCGGTTTGCTTCCAGTTCCTTGAGCTGGAGAGGGCAGGAACAGGGAGATAATGGACTTGAATGTGTGGCTGAGGAACTGGTGCAGGAAGCAAGGATTTAAATTCTTGGATCACTGGGATATGTTTTGCGGTAAGGATAAATTATACAAGAGGGATGGGCTGCACCTTCATAAGTGGGGGAACCAGCATTCTGGCTGGCAGGTTGGCCACTGCAACACAGGGATGTTTAAACTAAGAAATTGGGGGGGTGGGGGGGGGGGAATCTGGACATTTAGGAAGTTAAAGGGAAAGTGAGAATAAGAGAAGTTAAGAAAGACAACAGAATCAATGGAGCAGAAAACTCAAGGGATTATACAGTATGGTCAAGTGAAACAGGGATTGATAGGAAGGGTGAGGGGAGTAACAAATTAAATTCATATTATATATGAATGCACAAAGCATAAGAAATAAGGTGAATGAGCTTGAGGCTCAGTTGGAAATCAGCAGGTACGATGTTGTGGGGATAACTGAGACGTGGCCTCAAGTGGACAGGGCCTGGGAAATGAATATTCGAGACTTAACGTGCTATCGAAAGGACAGACTAACAGGCAGAGGGGGGTGGGGTTGCCCTGTTGGTGAGGAATGATATTCAGTCCCTTGCGAGGGAGGGGGACATAAAATCAGGAGATGTAGAGTCAGTATGGAGAGAGCTGAGAAATTCTAAAGGCAGAAAGACCCTAATGGGAGTTATCTACAGGCCCCCAAACAGTAGTCTGCATGTAGGGCGTAAGTTGAATAAGAAGTTGAAATTGGCCTGTCGCAAAGGTATTACTACAGTTGTTATGGGGGATTTCAACATACAGGTTGGGAGACTGGGAGAATCAGGATGGTACTGGACCCCAAAAAAGGGGGTTTGTGGAGTGCCTCCAAGATGGATTCTTAGAATAGATTGTACTGAAGCCTACCAGGGAGAAGGCAATTCTGGATCTGGAGTTAAGCAATGAACCGGATTTGATCAGGGACCTTGAAGTAAAGGAGCCATTAGGAGGTAGTGGCCATAATATGAGAATCGGAAGTGTCAGTATTGCAGTTGAACAAAGGGAACTATGGAGCTATGAGGGAGGAGCTGGCCAAAGTTCAATGGTTCAATACCTTAGCAGGGATGGCAGTGAAACAAAAATGGCAGGTATTTCTGGATATTATGCAGAAGGTGCAAGATCAGTTCATTCCAAAGAGGAAGAAAGATCCTATGGGGAGGCAGGGGCAGCCTGTGTTAAGGAATGTGTAAAGATAAAAGAGAAGTATAACATAGCAAAGATGAGTGGGAAGCCAGAAGACAGGGAAACTTTTAAAGAGCAACAGAGGATAACTAAAAAGGCAATACGCAGAGAAAAAATGAGGTACGAAGGCAAACTGGCCAAAAATATAAAAGGAGGATAGTAAAAGCTTTTTTACGTATGTGAAAAGAAAAACAATGGTTAAGACTAAAATTGGGCTCTTGAAGACAGAAACAGGTGAATTTATTATGGGGAACAAGGAAACGGCAGACGAATTGAATAGGTACTTTGGATCTGTCTTCACTGGGGAAGACACAAGCAATCTCAGGCAGGAAATGGTGTTGGATTGACTGTTAGGTCTGAACTCTTAAGTCCCCGGGACCTGATGGTCTGCGTCCCAGAGTACTTAAGGAAGTGGCTCTAGAAATCATGGATGCATTGGTAATCATTTTTCAATGTTCTACAGATTCAGGATCAGTTCCTGCAGATTGGAGGATGGTTAATATTGTCCCACTTTTCAAGAAGGAAGGGAGAGAGAAAACGGAATTACAGACCAGTTAGCCTGACGTCAGTGGAGGGAAGGACGTTGAGTCAATTATAATAGGTGAAATTATGTCTCATTTGGATAGCAATAACAGGATAGGCCAGAGTCAGCATGGTTTTACCAAGGGGAAATCATGCTTGACTAATCTTCTGGAATTTTTTGAGGATGTAATTATGAAGATGGACAAGGGAGAGCCATTGGATGTAATGTACCTGGACTTTCAGAAAGCCTTTGATAAAGTTCCATATAGGAGATTGGTGAGCAAAATTAGGGCACGTGGTATTGCGGGCAAAATACTGACTTGAATTGAAAATTGGCTGGCTGACAGGAAGCATAGAGTAGTGATAAACTGGTCCTTTTCGGAATGGCAGGCAGTGACCAGTGAGGTACCACAAGATTCGATGCTGGGACTGCAGCTGTTAACAATATACATCAATGACATAGATGAAGTAATATTAGCAAATTTGCTGATGACATAAAGCTGGGTGGCAGGATGAAATGTGAGAAGGATGTTATGAGAATACTGGGTGACTTGGACAGGCTAGGTAAGTGGACAGATGCATGGCAGATGCAGTTTAATGTGGATAAATGTTCGGTTATCCACTTTGGTGGCAATAATAGGAAGGCAGATTACCATCTAAATGGAGTCATGTTAGGTAAAGGGGAAGTACAACAAGATCTAGGTGTTCTTGTGCATCAGTCAATGAAAGCAAGCATGCAGGTACAGCAGGCAGTGAAGAAAGCTAATGGCATGCTGGCCTTCATAACAAAAGGAATTGAGTATAGGAGCAAAGAGGTCCTTCTATAGCTAAAAGGGTCCTGGTGAGACTACATCTGGAGTATTGTGTGCAGTCTTGGACTCCAGATTTGAGGAAGGACATTCTGGCTATTGAGGGAGTAGAGAATGGGTTCACGAGGTCAATTCCCAGAATGGCAGGACTATCATATGTTGAAAGATTGAAACAACTGGGCTAGCATACACTTAAGTTTAGAAGGATGAGAGGGGATCTGATTGAGATGTATAAGATTATTAAAGGATTAGACATTCTGAGGGCAGGAAGCATGTTTCCGCTGATGGGTGAGTCCAGAACTAGAGGACACAGTTTAAAAATAAGGGGTTGGCCATTTAGAACAGAGTTGAGGAGAAACTTCTTCACCCCAAAGAGTGGTGGGTGCATGGAAAGCTGTGACCCAGAAGGCAGTGGAGGCCAAGTCTCTGGATACTTTCAAGAAAGAGATGGATAGAGCTCTTAAGGATAAGCGTTATGGGGATAAGGCGGGAACAGGATACTGATTGTGGATGATCAGCCATGGTGGTGCTGGCTCGAAGGACCGTATGGCCTACCCCTGCACCTATTCTCTATTACTTGCAGGTTAGCATCCTCCAAATGATCACTGTGCTTTTCTGACAAGTTCCAAATTTCTTCCTGAATACATTGCCGTGTGATTACTTTGTTGGAGGATCTGTATACAATCCCACAAGTGCCTTCGTCAGTCAGTATTTCATCTTTAAGCAAGCTGACTCGACACCCACTTCCTGAACTTAGCTCATTCCTCCCGGTTGTTGGTTATTTAGCATAACCACCCCTCCAAAGTATCCTAGCTTGCTGAGACGTTCTGATATGTTGTGGTTGCTTGTTAGCTTCCAGTGCCATATGACTATGAGATTCCTGAGGCCTTTTCAATACCTTCCCCAGGTTCTCCTCATGCCTCCCTCAGCAACAACCCTTTATCTCTCCAATGAGGTGCCATTCCTGAGGAGACGCAGCCCTACCAACCATGGGACCAGGGCAGAATTGCTGGGATAAGAGAAGGCAGTTCAGGCACTGTGCTCTTGGAGATGGAGGAGCTGGAACCTAAACAAAGTCTGCATTGGCTTCTGAAGAGAAATCGAAGAGGGGCACTGGACAATTCACCTCGAGTTTTGCCATCTTGCTGGAGTGAGAGTTTGACTGTACCACAAGGATAAAACCAAGACAACTTCAGAGTCATAAAATGGAGGAGACCATTCTACCCATCATGCTCATGCTGGTTCTTTAGTGGGGCCTACCTGGTTCATCCCACTGCTCCTGCTGCTTATAGCCACAGCCCTGGCAATTACTCCATCCACTTATCAAACAAGGTCTCCCACAGGGACTGGGTGAGCAGAAAGTAGGGTTGGGTGGCTGATTGTTGTATACAGCTTTCAGGACACCAGGTGATCACCAAAGAGGGGTCCCCAAGTGGAGAACGGGAGAAGAGAGGAAAAAACAGATGAGCTCTTTACCTGCGGACAAATTTGGAGGTGAACTTGCTGAAGATGCTGCCCGATGCCCCTCTCCGTGCTTGGCTGTTGCCATGAGACAGAGTGGGTGAGGCAGGGGGGCCATTGAACGCAGTGTTCTGTTGATCACGGAATTGTCGAAGTTGTCCCCCATCAATGGTGCGACGGCTAGCAACGCCCCTTGGAAAGTTACTGGGCTCAGTGGCAGCGCTAATGTTGTGTGCAGACGGCGAGGTGACAGGGATCCGCTGGGGAGCCGTGCTGTGGAAGGAACAGAAAGAAGCCAAAAAATATCAACAAATACCCTGTAAACACAACAGTAAAACAGTACTACACTTCCGAGCAATAAACCCGAACTACACACTGGGTATTACAGTCAGCTTTCACAAGGGAGGGTCAGGGCCGAGGGAGCGCCACACAGTCGGAGGATCATCATCGAGGAAGAGCCACACTGTCAGAGGGTCAGTGCTGAATCATAAGTGGCATTGTATCACACTAATCTATTCCAGTGGATGCTTTAGGTCTCCACAGCAGAACAAGTGGCTGGGAGCTGCATGGGTTCTCCCTGATCTACCAGGGCCAATATTTCGGAATATAAGCAACCTACAACACCACCTTCCTTACTTCACATTGCTTTGGGATCTGACTATGGACAAAGTGGCTTTTGTGGCTTCACTCTTGAATCAAACTATAATGCACCTAAAGCATTCCGGTATCTTTGTAGAAGAGCTAACTCCAATGGGGGTATCCTTGTATACACGAGTGGCCTCAGCTCACAGTTTGAGCCAGTGATTTGTGAAGCTCACACTGGTAAGTCAAATCACTCCCATTCTCAGGGAACCTGCTTGCTCCAGGACTGACAGGGAATATTAATTGTGGTTGGCTTCCCCTCTGCAGTGAGTGCTTTGCAGTACATGCACGTTTTTCAGTGAAAAACAACAGGATTCCCCCAGGATAATGCTTGCATTCAGAAATGTGGAGTGGGCTTCCCCTTGACAGCTTCAGACTGTCCTCTACGTTGGCTGTATTGCACAGTCTGCCTCAGGCTTTATATCCCCCCGCTAGTTCTTAGCTTTTGGTGCCTGGGAATCTGAGTGGCACAGCCAAGACAGAGGAAACAAAAGCTCAATATTCAGGGTCGGGTAGTCCTGCAGTGCAAGTGAAAGACAGGAGAGCTCCTGGGATGGAAGTTGCTGTGAAAAACTGCAGTCCCAGGTACACAGCAACTCAAGATCACAGCAGACTAGCAAGTTTTATGTCTGGATAAAAGACCGTCTGCAGAAAGCTAACCTTGGACGCTGAGCGTCATTGTTTGTTGCTGTGTTTTTGGATGGGTGAACAGAGGTGGACATGGATTTTGTGTGCCGTGTTCTTGCTGAGGTGATAGACATGGAAGATACTCTGGAGCTTGGCACTGACGAACTGGAAGATATAAAATATAATTAGCAAAGTTCTGCTTATCCTACTTCACAGATTATACACACATAAACCCCTTCATCCCACCTCATCCTCTGCATCCACCATTCTCTCATCCTGTGTCACCTTTCCATACAACCCACCTATACCTGAGGGTCGGGTTGGGGGGCGGTTGATTGGTGAGTGGGAGTCAGGAGGTCAACAAGTAGAGCTGGGGTTGAAGCCCTGTGCATAGTGAAGGACTCCAGTAATGTCCTGTCCAACCCTCAGCCTCCCACCCAGGATGCACCGCATGACTGACCCCCGACCTTGTTACCATGCCTGTGCCAGCTCACCCCTTCTCATCCCCTCACCCCATGCCCACTGTGTAACTGCCCCCTCACCCAGCATTTCCCCATTCCCCCTCCCAGCAGCCCCCCACTGCCCTTTCCCAGCAGCACATAATAACCTCCCCCTTACCTTTTCCTCTCATTTGCCTGAGCACCAAATCCTAGCCCCCTCACCCTCTGGCTCTCTGCCCCACCCCAGGCTTTCCTGATGCTGTTTCTTTTGCTCACATAGCTATGGTGGGGAGGTGTGGGGTCATAGTTCCTTTATGATGTCTTGTTGAGTGTGGAATTTGGGGTCGCAGTTCCTATATTAAGTCTCATCGCTGAGTGTAGGATTCCTAACTTATGTCACCAGACAATGTTAGCTCTTTACTTTGATATCTGATGAGAACCTGCAGTTCATCACTTGACAGGTGAAGTTTAAATGGAGAAGAAGAGGCTGACAGGCAGCAGAAACAGTGGCCACTGTCTGGACTGTACCCATGCAGACCATTCTCTATTACTGATTGATATGAGTGGGTTATCTAATGAGGAAGTCAGACAGACTGGGTTTGTTTCCACTGGAATTTAGGAAATGTGGGACATCCTGAT